>NC_057800.1:298620930-298802561 GCF_018294505.1 Triticum aestivum
CTGAGTGTTGGTCCAAACTAGAGCCCCTTGAAGCGCCACCTCGGGGAAACTCGAGGGCTGGTTTTAGTTGTACGGATTGCTTATCTGAGTGTGCCCTGAGAAAGAGATATGTGCAGCTCCTATCGGGATTTGTCGGCACATTCGGGCGGTGTTGCTGGTCTTATTTTAACCTATCGAAGTGTCTTGAGTTACCGAGATACAGAGTCTGATCGGAACATCTTGGGAGGAGGTCTATTCCTTCGTCGACCGTGAGAGCTTGTCATGGGCTAAGTTGGGACTCCCCTGCAGGGATTGAACTTTCGAAAGCCATGCCCGCGGTTATGGGCAGATGGGAATTTGTTAATGTCCGGTTGTAGATAACTTAAACCTTAATTAATTAAAATGAATCAACTGAGTGTGTTGCCGTGATGGCCTCTTCTCGGCAGAGTCCGGGAAGTGGACACGGTGTTGGAGTAATGTTTGCGCAGGTTGCCCTCTAGCTTCTCGCTCGTGCTTTGCCTCCTCTTCTTGCTCTCTTTTGCGAATAAGTTAGCCATCATACATGCTAGTCGCTTGCTGCAGCTCCACATATATATTTGCCTTATCCTTCCTATAAGCTTAAATAGTCTTGATCGTGAGGGTGCGAGATTGCTGAGTCCCTGTGGCTCATAGATACTATAACTCCAGATGCAGGTCCAGGTGATTCCGCTCCAGGTGACGAGTACGAGCTCAAGTGGGAGTTCGACGAGGACTCTCAGCGTTACTACGTTTCCTTTCCCGATGATCAGTAGTGGTGCCCAGTTGGGGGTGATTGGGACATTGTTGCATGTTGGGTTTTCTTCTATTTTGGCACCATAGTCGGGCCATGAGTGTTTGTATGATGGATATTATTTATGTTCTTGATTGACGTGGCGAGTGTAAGCCAACTATGTTCTCCCCTTTATTATTCATATTACATGGGATGTTGTGAAGATTGCCTAACTTGCGACATATGCCTTCAATGCAATTATGTCTCTAAGTCGTGCCTCGACACGTGGAAGCTATAGTCGCATCGAGGGTGTAACAGGTGGCCGCACCCTTCTCTGTGGACAAGGTCTGCGATGGCGCTCGCACTTCTCCGGCCCGATCATTCTCGTGAGGCTTGGGAGAGCATCCTCGGGAGGAGCCAGCCCCCGTGGCCCCGCTGGCTCCAGAGGTGCAAACGTCCGGCCCGAGCGCTAGGGTCCGCAAAGCTCAGGAGCTTATGGCCTCCCAGGTCATGGTGACGACGTTGCCTCCTCCCCCTCCTGCCGCACCGCAATCGCCGGGTCCTTTCGCCTCCCCTGACATCCTGGAGCGCGCTCTTTCTGTGATGACCCTGCTGCGAGAAGATCTTCAGGGTGCCGACCCCTGCCTGGTAGCTGGGCGCCTGGAGCTGCTCTCTGGCTGGCTTCACTCAAAGGTGTCCGTTCGGGTGTGTCGGCGTTCTGGGAACGGGGGTCCCCAGATTTGCCTGCCTGCGGCCTGCGGCATGGCTCAAACGGGGGCCCAGCACGGCCCATCTTCACCAACACAAACTCAAGACCCTCGCGAGGGGCCAAGCCTCGCGGGGTGGATGACAAGGAGCTTCCTCAGGCTTGGCCTCGTCAGGCTGGCTCACGAGGAGGCGGAGAGATCAAGGCGGGGTACCTCGTGAGGTGCCCGTGATGCAAGCCATGACGACTCAGGGCGCCAGGCGGGTGCCTCCCGCACAGCGTCCTCCTTTCCTCTTTGGTGCAAAGGGGGCAAGCGCAGCCGCAGAGTACCGAGGCGTCAGGCAAAGGTTGCCATTTCGGTGCAACGAGACCAAGACCAGGAGGACAACGAGACGGAGGTCACCATGGAGCCCAAGACGGCGTCATCACCAGACCTTTGCACAGGAGAAGACTACTTTTGTCAGGATAGTTGATACTTGCTGTCCCCCTTCAAATTAGCCCGCCATTGTTGGCTCCCTTCCCGCTCAATATTTGGGGAGAGGACCAGGGCCACTATAAATAGGACCGGACACCCACGTAGCAAAGGGTTCGGCCCAGGCTCCTCCAAGGGCTCGACAAGCAGAGAGGTGGCAAGCAGAGAGAGAGAGATAGAGAAAGGTGGCGGAACTCCTCCCAGCAGTTCATCACCCCAGCCAAGAATAGACCCTCGCGAGGCTGTTCCCCCTTGTATTGTTCATCATCATCAGCCCAAGAGGCAATCCACCACACCACACACTGGAGTAGGGTATTACACCACAACGGTGGCCCAAACTAGTATAAACCCTATGTCCCTTATGTTGTTCTTTTCATAGCTTTGATCCTAGCGTGGCGGAGGGGTGCAGGAAGGTAGGAGGCGAAATCTCCGTGCGCACCCCAGTGTTCGAACCTCAAGGGTCTGCCGGAACCCAAAATCCGACATTTGGCGCACTAGGTAGGGGTGCGCCGGAATTCGTCTTCCACCGCTCTGTTCTCCTCCGATCATCGCGCCCATGTCTGACGCACGTCGGGCCCGCGCGGAGCGTCGGGCCACCCTCGCATCCCGCGTCGCCCAGAAAGCCCCTGTCGGCGGGCGCCCTCGCCGTTCCCCGTCACCTGCCATCAACGCCGCCACCGACCCGGCGGGGGACGAGCGGCAAGCATCGTCCCGGCATCTGTCTGTGCGGCAACACGGCCGCACCACAACTCACTCGCTCACCCCAGCTGGTTCTTCGTCCCGCGTGCTCCGTGCGCCCATGGATCCCCGCAACGTCTTCCCCGCCTATCGCGCTGCACCAACACCCCAAGTCATCGCGGCCCTCTTGGGCAGCTCGCAGGCGCCGCCTACAAGTTACCACGTCAAGCCGTTCATCCGGCGGGTCAGCGCCATTTCCACACGGCAAAGGGCTCCCCTGGATCGGGCGGCGCCCAAGACCGGCCTGAGCTTCAGCCCGGAGGACCACCCCTCCAACTCGGCCTGCTCGGGCGCGCTCCCCATGCTATGCACCCCCACCATCTGCCAGGTGGCCATCACCAGAACTCTCATCGATGGCGGGGCGGGCCTCAGCGTGCTCTCGGTCGAGGCCTTCAACCTCCTCAGCATACCACTAGAACGGTTGCAGCCCAGCCGGCCCTTCTCAGGCATTGGGGGCAGGTCGTCCAGTTCCTTGGGGCAGATCCGGCTCCTAGTGACCTTCAGCAACTACGATAACTTCCGCATGGTGCTGGTCGACTTCGACATCGCCGCATCGGCCTCCCCTACAACGCCATCCTCGGCTACCCAGCGCTGGCCCAGTTCATGGCCGCAACGCACCCAGTGTACAACCTCATGAAGATGCCCGGGAGCAGCGGTGTCCTCACCGTGCACGGGGACACCGGTGATGCTCTGCGGGTGCTCAAGCTCGTCTTTAGGATAGCAGCGTCGGCACAGCCTGCCGACTTGGGGGCTCCCGAGCCCAAGGGGGCTGCGCCCGCCAAGAAGAAGCAGTTGTTCACCCAAGACAAGACAGAAACCAAGCAGGTACCCGTCGATGAGGACGGGTCCACCAACGCCACTTTCACCATAGGCGCCCACCTCAAACCCGAGCAGGAGGAGGCCCTGGTCGTGTTCTTGCGTGCAAACAAGAAGGTATTCGCTTGGGAGCCGGACCAGTTGGCAGGGATCCCCAGGAGCGTAATCGAGCATCACCTCAACGTGTGCCCAAACGTGCGCCCTGTGAAGCAGAAGGCCAGGCGGCAGTCCACAGAAAAATAGGCCTTCATCGTCCAAGAGACCCGCAAATTAGAGGGCGCTGGGGTCATTCGCGAGGTCCGATACCCATATTGGTTGGCCAACCCCGTTGTTGTGCCGAAGAAGGGAGGGAAGGAACACATGTGTGTCGACTTCACCAACCTCAACAAAGCGTGCCCGCAAGATCCGTTCCCGCTCCCCCGCATCGACCAGATCGTTGATTCCACTGCGGAATGCGACCTGTTGTGCTTCCTGGATGCCTTCTTTGGGTATCACCAGATCAAGATGGTGATGGAAGACGTCGAGAAGACGGCCTTCCTAACCCCGTGCGGGGTGTACTGCTACACCTGCATGCCATTCAGGCTGCGTAACGCAGGGGCGACCTTTCAGCGGCTGATGCATATCACCTTGGGCCCCCAGCTCGGGAAGAATGTTGAAGCTTACGTCGATGACATCGTGGTAAAATCTCGGGAGGCCAGGACCTTGATACAAGACCTGGAGGAAACCTTCGCGAGCATCAACGCAGTGAACCTACAGCTCAACCCAGAGAAGTGTGTGTTCGGAGTCCCCTCGGGCAAGCTCTTGGGTTTCCTCGTGTCCCACCGAGGCATCGAGGCTAACCCGGAGAAGGTCAAGGCGGTGGAAGACATGAGCCCGCCAAAGACCCTCAGAGAAATGCAGAAGCTCACGGGGCGCGTGACCGCGCTAGGGCGCTTCATCTCCAAGTTGGGGGAATGAGCCCTGCCCTTCTTCCAGCTAATGAAGAAAAAGGGGCCCTTCGAGTGAACTGAAGAGGCCGACAAGGCGTTCCAAGATCTCAAGAGATACCTGACCAGCCCACCGGTCATGGTGGCCCCGCGCCCTCAGGAGCCCCTGGTGCTCTACCTCGCCGCCACTCCCTACTCCGCCAGTGTAGCCTTGGTAGCAGTCAGAGAGGAGCGCCAGATCAAAACCACGGCGGCAGCCCGAGATAAGGCAGAACAGGGACAAGGAAGGCCCACAGAAACCGCCATCACGGCTGAGGAGGGTCAGCCACCGCAGAGAGGCGCACCAGAGGCGGAAGAGGCCCCTCTTCCAGATGGCCAGTCTCAGGAGGCCCCATTGCCTCAAGAGGCGCCACGGTCTCCGAAGGGAGCCACCAGCACTGACACACTCCACCTCGTTTAGCACCCAGTGTACTTCGTCAGCACAGTGCTGCGGGATGCAAGAGCACGGTACCCCATGCCTCAAAAACTCCTCCTCGCGCTACTGGTGGCTTCGCGCAAACTGCGGCACTATTTTCAGGGCCACCCCATCAAGGTTTTCTCGTCATACCCCCTGGAGAGGGTGCTCAGGAGCTCCAATTTAGCTGGGAGGGTCGCTGAGTGGAACATAGAGCTGCAAGCGTTTCAGCTCGAATTCAGCACGACCAGAGTCATCAAGGTAGCAACGTTGACAGATTTTGTGGCAGAATGGACAAAGGCGCCAGGCCTCAAGGCCGACGAGGATCGGTCCCTGTCCCCGGGAAGCGAGGTGCCAGAAGGCTGGGTCATGTCCTTCGATGGGGCATTCTCCAGACACAGCGCAGGGGCTGGGGCGGTGCTTATATCGCCCACCTAGGACAAGCTCTATTACGCCGTGCAGCTTTGTTTCCAGCAAGGCGAAAAGGTCTCCAACAACATAGCGGAGTATGAAGGTTTAATAGCGGGCATAAAGGCTGCAGCTGCCCTGGGGGTGAAACGCCTCACCATCAAGGGAGATTCGCAGCTCCTTGTCAATTTCTCCAACAAGGTATACGAGCCGAAGGATGAGCACATGGAGGCCTACCTTGTAGAGGTCCGCAGGATGGAGAAGCAATTCTGGGGGTTGGAGTTGCAGCATGTGCCCCGTGGCACCAATCAGGAAGCCGATGACATCGCCAAACGTGCGTCCAGGCGGTTACCTCAGGAGCCTGGTGTTTTCGAGGAGCGGCTCTTCAAGCCTTCAGCCTTACATTCATTATCAAACACGGCTCAGCCCAGGGAGGAGCTCCCTTAGCCACCTGCCTCAGGAGCTCCGGCTTGTGGCCCGGCCTCGGGAGCACGCCTGCTCCTGACGGTGGAACCTCAGGAGCGATGTTGGATCACGGAGCTCTGGAGCTACCTAACGCAAGGCACCCTGCCGGAGAAGGAGGAGGAAGCAGAGCGAGTGGCGCGCCAGGCCACGGCATACTGCATCAAAGATGCAGAGCTCTACCGGAAGCGACCAAACAATGTATCCCTACACTGCATATCCAGGGAGCAAGGGAAGGAACTACTGGAAGATATACACGGCGGAGACTGCGGACATCATTCGTCATCACGGACCCTCATTGCCAAGGCTTTCTGCAGTGGGTTTTACTGGCCCACCGCGCTCAATGATGCCGTTGAGCTAGTGAAGGCTTGTGAGGCCTGCCAGTTCCACGCCAAGCAGATCCATCAACCGGTAGGGGCCTTGCAGACTATCCCCCTTTCGTGGCCATTCGCAGTCTGGGGGCTCGACATCTTGGGTCCGTTTCCTCGGGCGCCAAGGGGCTACCGCTACCTTTACGTTACCATGGACAAGTTCACCAGGTGGGCTGAAGTGGAGGCTGTCCGCACCATTCCTGCGGGTTCCGCAGTCAAGTTCATCAAGGGAATCGTGAGCCGGTTCGGGGTGCCGAATCGCATCATCACGGACAA
Source organism: Triticum aestivum (assembly GCF_018294505.1). NCBI lineage: Eukaryota > Viridiplantae > Streptophyta > Magnoliopsida > Poales > Poaceae > Triticum > Triticum aestivum. The sequence continues at coordinate 298,627,287 of NC_057800.1, forward strand.
CGGTTCGCAGTTCACCAGTAACCTCTTCAAAACATACTGTGCTAACCTTGGAACGCAGATATGCTACGCTTCAGTGGCGCACCCCCAAAGCAACGGCCAGGCCGAGTGAGCCAACGCGGAGGTCCTGAGGGGCCTCAAGACCAGGACGTTCAAGAAGAAGCTGGAGGCTTGCGGCAGAGGTTGGTACGACGAACTGCAGTCCGTGCTGTGGTCCATCCGCACCACCGCAACCAAACCGACTGGAGAGACCCCGTTCTTCCTGGTCTACGGAGCAGAAGCACTCCTCCCTCACGAGGTCAGATGTCGCTCCGCGCGAGTCCTGGCGTTCGACGAGGCGCAGCAGGACGCCATGTAGGGGATAGACCTCGTGCTGGGGGATAAGCGTCGCCGGCAAGCCGCGCTGCGGGCGGCGAGGTACCAAGAAGCACTGCGGCGATATCACTGCCGCAACATCCGCCCCAGGACTCTTGAGGTAGGAGACCTCGTGCTCAGGCGGGTTCTCTCCAGGGAGGGATTGCACAAGCTGGATTTCTGGTCCAGAATGCATGGAACGTCCAGCACCTCCGGAGGTTCCGGTTCCAGGGAGGGATTACCGACTCAAGAGGGAGTGCCGGTCCAGAATGCATGGAACATCCAGCACCTCCGGAGGTTCTACCCCTGAAAAGGCCCAGAGCCTGTGAAGCAAGGCGAGTGCCTGTGAAGCTATCGCGTTTTGGAAAAGGCCCAGAGCATGTGAAGCTAGGTGAGTGCCTGTGAAGATATCGCGTTTTGGAAAAGGCCCGGAGCCTGTGAAGCAAGGCAAGTGCCTGTGAAGCTATCGCATTTTGGAAAAGGCCCGGAGCCTGTGAAGCAAGGCGAGTGTCTGTGAAGATATCGCGTTTTGGAAAAGGCCCGGAGCCTGTGAAGCAAGGCGAGTGCCTATGAAGCTATTGCGTTTTGGAAAAGGCCCGGAGCCTGTGAAGAAGGCCAACGCATGTGAAGCTCGCCGCCCGTGACACTCTCACGTAATAATGAGTTGGGGTTGTGCACGCCCCGGAGTCTCAGGAGCGCCGGCCTCAGGCCCTGGGGCTCCCTCCCACGCCCAGTGGCAGCACTTAGCTCCGCGCTGGTGAGAAGACGTCGAAGACTAGACTAGGTGCCAGGCGCGGCTTTTCATTTGCTTTCCGCAGTTGGCTTGTTCCCCTTCGTTTGGAGTTTTATTGAAGTTCTTGCCGACTTTCGCTTGCGGTTCTTCGGCTTTTTGCTCTCCTGCCTTAGTTTCTCTTGTGCAAGGCCTCGCGAGGGGGAGAGCCGAGCGCCCTCGCAAGTGTTCCTATCCTAGTCACTCAAAGAATTCGCGACCCGGGCCCCTTAAAGGAGCACCCCTCCAATCCGTGCCCCACGGGCACTGCGACACAAACAAAGGGCCTGGGTCGGTCGCCCCTCCCCCCACGGCCGGGGCCGGGAACTATCCATGCTCGGGCACATAGCCGGAAGGTACAGTAAAGAAAGCAAAACGATGATTAACAAGCAATAACCCAAACACGCCCCCGCGGGGCTCCGCACTATTGTCGTTGTTACGTAGGAAAAAGGGAAAAGGAAGAACAAATCCGGCGCGGCTCGCCTCACACCGGCCCGCATCGAAGGCCCGAGCTGCCTCCGAAGCTCAGGCGGACTCCCTCTCGCGCTTCACCAGGGCGCGGCGGCGGACGGACACGTTGCCACCTCCCAAGCGGATACGACGACGTGGAGGCTGATCGCGGCCACCACTAGAGGAGTCGCCGCCTGAAAAAGAACCGGAGAAGCTTGGGGAACCCCGAACGCCGCCAGCCGTGCGAGCGCTGCTCTCTCCATCATCACCGGAGTTGGGTTCCCAGCCGCGGTCGTCACCCTTGGGGCAACACCCTGCGCGGCGACCATCTTCCCCAAACACCCTCACGTAGGGGGTGGCGTCGCCGTCGAACTTGAAGTGCAGGGTGCACCAGCGGCTCAGGCCACGCGCGTGGGCAAACGTCTGCCAACCGCGGGCCAGGGACAGGCTCCCGGTCGCGGAGACCTCCAGAGAGACCCATGAGGCCCGGCTGCAGCATCCGTCGCCCTGGAGCCAGAGGCCGCCGGGGCGCCGGCCGGGAGCTCGCCGAGGAGGAAACGAGGAAGAGAAAGCCGGGTGCTAGCTGGCTCCGCCGACCACACGATGAACTCCGGCAGCACTTCAGCAGCACGAACGCGCGGCCTGGGGGGACGTGCAGCCGGAGCGCGCACCCCGGCTGCAGCAATCCGCCCGTCGCCGTGCTGAAGATCGCCTCCACGGCCGCGGGGAGCCACCATGGTGGCCACAGGATGCTTGCGAGGGCGCCCTCGGCCGCTCTTGTGTGGGGGAGAGGCGGGCTAAACCCGGCAAGCCTTCCCCTTCTCGGCGGCTAAGAACCTCCTCGACGGGGCCATGAAGAAAAAGGAGAAGCAAGGGGGGATGAACTGGAAGGGCGCGCGCCGGTCCATACTTATGGATGGCAATGGCCAACCAACGGCCCCCACGATCACAGGTAATTATGACCCGCTTCGCATGCAGGGACCTGTCCAATCCGTGCAGTTGCTGAGGCGCCGTGGGGAAGTGGAGGCGCCCACGTCCAATCAACCGCCACGCGGCGCCCAAGGCCGCAGGCTGTTAGGGCCCGCGGTGCTTCGCTCTTGCCCTTCTGCCTCCCTGCACGGCCAAGTCTGGGCGCCCTTGGGCCCGAGGGCTACTGTCGGCGTTCTGGGAACGGGGGTCCCCAGACTTGCATGCCTGCGGCCTGCGGCGTGGCTCAAAGGGGGGCCCAGCACGACCCATCTTCACCAACACAAACTCAAGACCCTCGCGAGGGGCCAAGCCTCGCGGGGCGGACCACGCGGAGCTTCCTCAGGCACGGCCTCGTCAGGCTGGCTCACGAGGAGGCGGAGAGATCAAGGCGGGGTACCTCGTGAGGTGCCCGTGACGCAAGCCATGACGACTCAGGGCGCCAGGCGGGTGCCAGCCCGCACAGCGTCCTCCTTTCCTCTTTGGTGCAAAGGGGGCAAGCGCAGCCGTGGAGTACCAAGGCGTCAGACAAAGGTTGCCATTTCGGTGCAACGAGACCAAGACCAGGAGGACTACGAGACCGAGGTCACCGTGGAGCCCAAGACGGTGTCATCACCAGAGCTTTGCGCAGGCGAAGACTACTTTTGTCAGGATACTTGATACTTGCTGCCCCCCTTCAAATTAGCCCGCCATTGTTGGCTCCCTTCCCGCTCAATATTTGGGGAGAGGACCAGGGCCACTATAAATAGGACCGGCCACCCACGTAGCAAAGGGTTCGGCCCAGTCTCCTCCAAGGGCTCAACAAGCAGAGAGGTGGCAAGCAGAGAGAGAGAGATAGAGAAAGGTGGCTGAACTCCTCCCAGCAGTTCATTGCCCCAGCCAAGAACAGACCCTCGTGAGGCTGTTCTCCCTTGTATTGTTCATCATCATCAGCCCAGAGGCAATCCACCACACCACACACTGGAATAGGGTATTACACCACAACGGTGGCCCAAACCAGTATAAACCCTGTGTCCCTTATGTTGTTCTTTTCATAGCTTTGATCCTAGCGTGGCGGAGGGGTCCAGGAAGGTAGGAGGCGAAATCTCCACGCGCACCCCAGTGTTCGAACCTCAAGGGTCTGCCGGAACCCGAAATCCGACAGGGCGGTGCTGAGCCAGGCGGCAGCACCCTCTGAGAAGGACAGGCAGGCCGCAGCTCAGGCCGCGACTGCTCGCACGGTGGCGCTGAAAGATGTTGGGGCCACCCAGGATCGCTGCCAGTTGCTGGAGGCCGAATTGAAGACTCTGCCCAACAAGCATGCGGAAGAAGCTGTGGCCGCAAGGCGGAGGAGGAGAGGATGAAGACCCGAGAGGACACCGTCAGGGGTCGCAACACCAAGCTGGAGTAGTTGGGGAAGGCGCAGGCCGTGGAGCGCAGCCGGGTGGAGGAGCTGAATCGGGAGATGGAAGCAGAGAAAGCCGAGCTTGATGCCAAAGCGATGGTCCTGGCTGAGGACCGAGCGACCTTCAAGCTCTTCGAGGAGAGGTCCCGCAAGGTGCTGCGGTCGCTCTATGGGAAGGGCTTGCAGGAGCCGCTGGCCACCGGCAATGAGGTCCCCACCCAGCAGCTTCCTTATCTGGTCAAGGTGCTTGAGGAAGTCGTGAGCAGTGTCGGCCCCTTGGCGGAGGAAGAACCCCGGATTCTTTCTTCAGCCGCGTTGACGCGTGTCTTCAGCCACCTCCATCTTCGCGATCCGACCGCTCACCTTAACGAGCTGCTGGAACCTGTGGATGCCGAGCACGACACAGCTGTTGCCGAAGCCGTGAAGAGCCAGGTGGAGGCCCTGCTGAAGAGGTTCCGCGCCTTCAATCTCGTGCCTTCAACTAGCAGCGCTGCCGATCCTGCAACTCCGGCAGATGGTTGTCGGTGGGAACGACACCTATGGGATCACAAGAATCCCTACTACGGTCGCGGGGCGCGGGGTCGTGAGAAGAGCGGATCAAACAGATAGCACACGGTTCGTTTATCCAGGTTTGGGCCGTGAGGATGCATAAAACCCTACTCCTGCTTTGGTGGACTGTATATTTGTGTTCTTGAACTAGCTATGGGGCGTGAGGAGCTCCAAAAAGCCGAATCCTCCTCCTGGTCGCCTCGGTCCTCCTTTTATAGGAAAGGGGTTGCCACAGTGCCACACAGGAGGTGGAAAGGGTAAAGTGATGTGAGGTTATCCCTTGCATTACATGACAAGGCGCATTTAATGTGTCTTGCCCAGGTGTCCTTGCTTTATCGGGGACAAGGGAGAGCCCTGTCTCGTCCGTCTCCGCTCCCTCTCGTGTCGACACGCGCCCTGGCCAGCGGCGCCCGCGGTGCCATGTAGGCAGGCAGGCAGCTGAGGTGGCGCAGTGGTGTGTCTCCACGAAGATCCGCATGCCGCCACGTAGGTGCCTACCCAGCTGGTTGGGTCGGCAGCTGCATGCGAATGGCGGTGGAGGTTTGACTGGCGTGGGCCTAATGGTGGCCCTACGGGTGTTCTTGGCAAGGGCCTTGTCGGGGCCCCGGCAAGGGTCTTGCCGTGGCGCCTGCTGTCATCCCCGGCAAGGCTCTTGCCGGGGGCCTTGTGGTCCTCCTTGGCTGGGATCCCGCCAAGGATCATCATCTTCTAAAGGGCGTATCTGATCTTGAATGTCTTCACAAAGATTCGCATGCTACCACGGGGATGTCTCCCGAATCCTTGCCCCATGGGGGCAGTGGACTCAAGGGTGACTTACTCCGTAGGTGTGGGGCGAGCTGCCACGGCAAGGGTCTTGTCGGGTTTGCTAAAACCGCCTCCCGGCAAGGATCTTGCCAGGGGGTCCGCTTCGTCCCCTTTTCTCTTTGTGGTCTTGGTCTTGGCGTCGTTCTGCTTCTCCTGAGCTTCGGCCTTACCTTGGCTCACCTCCCTTGCCTTGCTCAATGTGGTGGTGCCCGTGGCTCAGACTGCCCGTGCACAGTTATAGGGGTACAAAAAGTGTAACACTCTTTTTGTACACCGACAGGAGCCCCCGGGCCTGGGCCACACGTAAGCGCAATCACGTCGTTGGGCTAGGACCAAAAACGGTGCACGGGCAGGCGGGGCGGTTTTTACCGCAGTAAGTTTCTTCGTGCGCTGTGCTGCCCACGCTTCCCGCGCATGGCGCGGCATTGGGAGGCGTGTGTCACGTGGGCGGCATGCGTGGGGCTGAGCTCTGCATGCATGCGTCACGTCCTCGTAAAGGGGGTGGTTCGCGCCCTCCCCATAAATGGAGGGAGGCATGGAGGCGCGACCCATTTACTGAACGGGGCCGAGGCGTGGTCTTCAAGGCGTCCACTCCCTACGATCACAGGGTGGGGAGAGGTCGCCTCACCCGTCGCCTCGGTCCTCCACACCTGCCACGTGGCTCTCATGTGCTTGGGGTGGCAAACGGTGGAGGCGGGAAACCGGGCTGCCGCGGGCCGGGACGGCAGGTCGGTCCTAGTTCCCTGCGCCTTCCGCGTCTTGATTGGCTGAGCGGGGCGGCCGAGCCCCCACCCCGTTTCTTTATAAAGAGCGGGAGGGGGGATGGCGTCCCGCATTCCTTCATCTCCTCCTTCCTTTAACTCCTGCTCCCCTCTTCCATCCACAATGGAGAGAGCGAATCCTGGTCCTTCAATGGTGGCGGCGAGGGTCGCCGCTCGACAACGCGTCCCTCCTTCTCCTGCACCCGCGGTGGCAGAGCCAGTCGCGAGGCGAAGGGGGAGGGGGCGAGGCCGTGGGTGAGGCCAGGGCGCTTGGGGAAGAGGAGGACGGGGCGGTGCGCCGGCCTCGGCTCCGCCAGCAGTTCCTCCCCCTTGGAGGGCCACATTGGGGACGACCCTTGCGAGTTCTTCGTCAGGCTGCACCGGCCGCCTCGCCGTCGCCTTCGTCCTCCGACTCCATTCATGCGGGAGATGGAGCTGGATCCGCCGAAGTCGTTGTGGCTGCACATGAGGGGCTGCGGGATCAGTGGCATGCGGGCCCGCGTCGAATTCCCCGCCCCTCACGTGATGTATCTTCGTCGGGGATGGAAGACGTTTGCCCATATCCGCCGCTTGACGGAGGGGCTCACTCTCCTTTTTAAGCTGATGGAGGGTAGCCTTCTCTCCGTCAAGGTCTTTGGGTGCTTTGGGACCCATGCAAGATGCTGCGTGGAGAGCTCTTCTGATAGTGAAGACTCCTCCTTGGGCGGGAGTGACGAGGAGGACAGCGGCAGCGACGACGAGGGTAGTAGGTGGCAGGATGACGGGTCCGATTAGGTGTCGGGTGCCGCTCCGTGCAGCACCGACGACCCCATCATCCGCATCGCCGGCTCCCTGAACTTCTCAGGGTCGTCTCCTTGGGCGGGTGGCGTTGGGAGGCTGTGGAAGAGGAAGAGGGCGGGCGGCAAGGCCGTTAAGTCGGAGTACGGGGGCACCGACGCCTTCAACGCGTGCTGACGTCCTGCCACCTCGTCTTCGAGCTCTTCTTCCGGCAACGCCATCACCATCCAACCTTTGGACGACCACCAAGATGTTCTCTTGGTGTCTTCTGCCAACCGTAGCTCGCCTAGGCGCTCCTTTTGTCTCTTTCGCCTCCTTGACCTGCCTCCTAAGGAGAGGGACAAGAAAGGGATTACAGGCACCTTATCTCTTTTTAGTTTGTAAGCCTTCGGGCCTTTGTTGAATTTAAAACTTGTAATCCCATCATTCATGTTTTTCATTCCCTATGGACTGTACCTGAGTGGAATGTTTTTAATGAAAAAGGGATGCTTGCCGGGTCATTTGTTTGCGTGTGGAACCCACAACAAGGAGTAAATCCTTGATATCTTCAAGATAAACATTTCCTTTCCCGGCAACAAGCCTTGTCGTTTCCCCACTTCGGTTGACCTTCCTCACGCCTTTGGCGGAGGCAGGGATGAGGCGGGTTCTGGCTCGTTGTTTCATACTTTCGCTGCTGCGACTATGACCAAACATGGCCCCAGGAACAAGCCCTAGGGCCTAGAGTTATGGGAGCACGGTAGCTTAGGGGAAAACGAGGTTTCACATACCTCAGTCCATAATGGAATGCATGGTAAGGGATGAAGAACTTATCTGAAGATGCAGCCCCCGGCAACCCTAGTTCGCCGTGGGTGAATCTTTGCTCTTGCAGCCCCCGGCGATGCTGGCTTGCCGGGGGCTAGATGCTGGTCTGTTCATCTTCTTTTCCTCCCCAAGTGGTTCGGCATGGACATCCGTGTGTCCTGTGAACCAAAGAAGACAAAAGAAAGACAAAGAGACGCAAACTCGACCTCTAAGCTAGGGGTTAGTCGCCGCTAAGCACTATCAACCCTAACCAAGGACGAGACTCGACCTAGCATGCATGCTATAACTTAGGGCGCCAGCGCTTCATTTATTTATGCTCAGGGTCTGCGCCTGGCTTTGTACAAAGGGTTACATGCATCATCGGCAATGCTTGTACAAAAGGTGGCTTGCCGGGGGACCCGGCAAGCCGCGCCTCACGGGTAAAACTTGCGAAGATCCTCAATGTTCCAGGAGTTACTCACTGGAATGGCATCTTCGGTCTCCAGGCGGACTGCGCCGGGCCTGGTGACTCGTATTACCCGATAAGGGCCTTCCCACTTTGGCGTCAACTTGTTGGAATTCTTGGCCAATTGAACGCGCCGAAGGACAAGGTCACCTTCCTCAAGGCTTCGGGCATGAACCTTGCGGCTATGGTAGTGGCGCGAGGCTTGCTGGTAGCATGCTGCTCTCACAGCCGCCTGAAGACGATCTTCCTCAAGGAGCATTGCATCATCTTGCTGCAGTTGCTCTTGCTCAAGCTCATCATAAGCGAGCACTCGAGGTGACCCGTATATGAGTTCAGTGGGGAGAACTGCTTCTGCCCCGTTTACGAGGGAAAAGGGTGTCTGGCCGGTGGCTCGATTTGGCGTTGTCCTGATCGACCAAATAACCATTGGCAACTCATCAATCCAGCGCCTTCCACTCTTGTGCAGCCTGTCAAAGGTCTTGGTCCTTAAGCCTCGCAGTACTTCAGCGTTTGCCCTCTCAGCTTGACCATGGCTTCGTGGGTGAGCAACAGAAGCGAAACAGACTTTGCTGCCGAGGACTTGGATATATTGCATGAAGGTGCGGCTTGTGAACTGTGTGCAGTTGTCGGTGATGACCCTGTTGGGTACACCAAAACGGCACACTAGTCCCTTGAAGAACTTGACGGCTGACTGAGCTGTGACCATCCTCACTGCCTCCACCTCCGACCACTTTGTGAACTTGTCGATTGCAACATACAAGTACTCAAAGCCCCCGACAGTACGGGGAAAGGGCCCAGTATGTCGAGCCCCCAGATCGAGAAGGGCCAGGAGAGAGGAATGGTTTGAAGGTCTTGAGCTGGCTGATGAAGCTTCTTTGAATGGAACTGACATGCTTCACACCTGGTGACTAGTGTCGTCGCATCCTGGAGGACGGTGGGACAGAAGAAGCCTTGGCAAAATGCCTTGCCGGCAAGGGCCCTTGACCTGATGTGGGATCCACATATGCCTCCGTGTATCTCCGCCAACAGCTCCAGTCCTTCCTCCCGAGGGATACACTTCAATTTTACACCGTTCGGCCTCTTTCTGTATAGGACGTCATCGACGAACTGGTACATGGTAGAGCAACGGGCTACTTTTTCCGCTTCTTCCTGCTCTTCAGGAAGTTCCCGTGTTTGGAGGAATCGGACGGTATGTTGTGCCCATTCTGGAGCCTATGGCTCGACGGCGAGGACTAAAGGCATTTCCTCCGCTATGGGAGCGGCTGTCTCGACGGCAAGAGCTTGACGCTCCGCCGGAGCTAGCCGTCTCGTGGCGGGTTCAGTGTCCCCGGCAACATCCTTGTCGGCGGCTCCGGGGAGCTCAGCGGGAAAGTACTTTCCGGGTCCTGATTTCCTACTCTTGTTCTGCTCTGTTGATGGATCAACGGATGGTTGAGTTAGTTGGAGCACAAAGGTACCTGGTTCCACAGGTAGCTTGAGGGCAGCGCGTTTTGACAGGTAATCGGCAATATAGTTCTCCGCTCGGGGAACGTATTCAGCCTGTATACCGTCGAAACGCTCTTCCAGCTTTCTCACTTCATCGACGTAGGCCTTCATCAACGGGCTCTGGTAGTCCTTGTTGACTTGCTTGACGACGAGCTGTGAGTCGCCCCTGACGATGAGCTTCTTGATTCCGAGGTCCGCCGCGATCCTAAGACCGGCAAGCAGCCCTTCGTACTCTACCGTATTGTTTGTTGACACCTCCGTGGGGAAGTGCATCTGGATCACGTACTTGAGGTGCTCTCCGGTGGGCGCGACAAGCAGTACGCCAGCCCCGGCGCCGTGTAAGGACAAAGCTCCATCAAAGTACATGATCCAACTAGAACTTACCTCCTTGCCGGGGAGAGCAGTCTCTTGGCCTTCTTCGTCAGGCATTGCAGTCCACTCTGCAATGAACTCCGCCAGGACTCGGCTCTGAATCGTCGAAGTACTTTCAAACTTGAGGCCAAAGCTGGACAGCTCCAGTGCCCATTCCACAATTCTTCCCGTTGCATCTGGATTGAGCAATATTCGTTGCAGAGGGAGGCGAGTGACGACAGTGAACTCGTGTGCCTGGAAGTAGTGACACGGCTTCCTCGAGGCCATAAGAAGGCCGAAGAGCAGTTTCTGCACACCGGAGTACCTTGATCTAGCTCCCTGCAGGAGGGAACTAACAAAGTAGATCGGGTGCTGCATCATTTTTCTTTTTCGGCGGCACTTCAACTGGTTGTGTCGTCTCTGCATTGGTGGTGTCTGGCTCTGTCGCTGCCATTACCTCGTCGTCAACCTGTCTCTGCGCCACTAGTGCGGCGCTGACCACCTGGTTCGTTGCCGCCAGGTATAGCAGCAATGGCTCCTGAGGCCTAGGCGCAACAAGTATTAGCGTGGAGGAGAGGTACTTCTTCAAATCTTGCAATGCTGCTTCGGCTTCTGGCGTCCACTCCATCGGGCCCACCTTTTTCAGGATCTTGAAAAAGGGAAGGGCGCGCTCTGTAGACTTGGAAATGAATCTTCCCATTGCGGCGACGCAACCAGCAAGCCGATGCACATCCTTGATTCGCTTGGGTGCTTCAATCTGCTCTATAGCTTTGATCTTGTCCGGATTGGCCTCTATCCCACGTTGTGATACAAAGAACCTGAGAAGCTTGCCGGACGGGATGCCAAAGACGCACTTCTCAGGGTTCAGCTTGAGATTGATTTGCGCAGGTTTGCAAATGTTTCTTGCAAATCCAGTATGAGGGTTGCCCTGTCCTTGGTTTTGACCACTATGTCATCCATATAAGCTTCCATATTTCTATGGAGCTGGGGTTCGAAACCAATCTGGACCGCCCTTGCAAACGTCGAACCAGCACTCTTCAGCCGGAAAGGCATCCGCATGAAACAATACGTAGCACATGGGGTGATGAATGTTGTTTTCTCTTCATCTTCTCTTGTCATGAAGATCTGGTGGTAGCCGGAGTAGGCATCGAGGAATGACAACAGATCACACCTAGCTGTGGAGCAATCTAGTCGATGCGCGGCAACGGGAAGGGGTCCTTAGGACAAGCCTTATTGATATCTGTGTAATCAATACACAGCCTCCATTTCCCATTAGCCTTGCGCACTACGACCGGATTGGTCAACCACGTTGGATGGAGCACTCCTCTTACCAAATCTAGTTTCTGGATCTCCTCTGTGATGAACTCTTGTTGTTCCAAAGCTTGCTTTCTGACCTTCTGCTTGACGGGCCGCGCATGAGGACAGACAGCAAGGTGGTGCTCAATCACCTCCCTGGGAACGCCGGGGATGTCGGAAGCTTGCCATGCAAACACATCGAGATTTGCCCGCAGGAATGTGACGAGCGCGTCTTCCTATTTGTCGTCAAGGGTGGAGCTTATGGTGAAAGCCCCTCTCGTGCTGTCCTCATTGACAGAAACCTTCTTGGTTCCCGGCGGTATGGCCGTGGGCTTCTTGTTTCCGTCGGTGGAGCTCTCTGGCACGTCCTCGACGGGAGCTCTACACTCCAAAGAGGTGCGCTTGCCGTAGTGGGTGTCCAAGGTCTCACCGGTCTTCTTCTTCTTCTTCCCTCCCGGGGTCCCAGTGGCAGGAGCAAGTGCCCTAGTGGCGGCAGCTGCTGCAACTGCTTGCTGGTATAGTTGGTCAGCGCAAATCAGCACATCTTTCTTATCAGAGGGGATGTTGATGATCGTCACAGGTCCTGGCATCTTCAGGGTTTTGTAGGCATAGTGTGACGCCGCCATGAACTTGGCCAGCGCTGGGCAGCCAAGGATCCCGTTGTAAGGCAAGGGGATCTTGGCAACATCAAACATGATCCTCTCCGTCCTATAGTTCAGATTGCTTCCAAAAGTCACGGGCAGCGTGACCTTTCCCTTAGGTTGGCTTCTTCTCGGGTTGAGCCCCTGAAACGTGCCCATCTCTTCGAGGTCTCCATCAGGAATCTGCAGTTTCTCGATCACGGCAGGCGAGATCAAGTTCAGACCGGCCCCGCCATCGACTAGCATCTTTGTCACCTTGAGGTTGCGTATTTTTGGTGAAACCAACAATGGCAAGCACCCGACCGCAGTAGTGCGATCAGGGTGATCCTTAGTGTCAAAAATGATAGGTGTGCTGGACCACTTCAGCGGCCTTTGGGCATCAAACGATGACTCTGCCGCTGTAATCTCTCGCGCCCACTATTTAAGCTGGCGGTGAGAAGTATGCAGCGAGGCACTACCGTCAACGCACATGGCCTCTGTAGCTTTCTGAAACTCTTGGTCACCGGATTCGTCGTCCTCTTCGTGATCGTCGTCTTCTAGCTTTTTGTCACGGCCCCGGGCAGGCCTCTCCTTTTGTTTATCCTTGCCGCAACGGCCCGCCTAGCCGTCGCGCTTCTTGCCGGACCCCTTAGCACCGTCTTGGCCCTTCTCCTTGTCCCGGCTCTCATATTCAGCCCTCTGCTTCTCAGCGAGGAGCTCAACCTGTCGGCAGTCTTGGAGAGCATGGCCTTTGGTGCGATGGATTTTGCAGTATCGCTTGTCAGAGTTTCCTGGCTTCTCGGCAACCGCCAAAGCCCGGCAGGCGACACATCTGGCAATTTCCTTGCCGGGGTCATCTGCCTTGGTTTTCTTGGTGAAGCCGGTGTCATTAGATCCCTCGACGGCAAGCACGGCTTTACCTTTGCGCTTCCTATTGCGGCGCTGGCCCTTCTTCGCCGGGGCGGCAGTATCTTCATCTGAGGAGTCGGTTTCCACACCGGTGTCTTCGCCGGGCTACTTCCTTCCCTCTTCAGCCCGGGCACATCTGTCAGCAAGAACATAGAGTTCTGCTACATCTTTCACCTTGTTCATTGCCAGCTCTTCGCGCATCTTGCGGTTACGCACGTTCTGATGGAATGCGCTGATGATGGCGGCAGGGTGAACATGAGGGATATTGTACTATATCCAGCTGAACCTCTATATATACTTGCGGAGACTCTCGCCTCTCTTCTGGGGAATGACGTGCAGGTCGCTTGCTTGGCCATGGGCTTGGTGGCCTCCAGTAAAGGCACCCACAAACTCATGGCACAAATCCGACCAGGAGGAAATAGAGTCTACCGGCAAGTGCATCAACCATGACATTGCGTTGGGTTTAAGAGCCAACGGAAAGTAATTCGCAAGCACCTTATCGTCGTGGGCTCCGGCAGCTTGCATCGCAATGGTGTAGATGCTAAGGAACTCGGACGGGTAAGTCTTTCCGCTGTACTTTTCACCCACGTCAGGTTTGAAGGTGCGGTGAGTGGGCCACTAGAACTGCCGCAGCTCACGGGTAAAAGCCGGACAGCCTACCTCGTAAGGTAGGCCTCTAGGCCTCTCCGGTGCCAGGTGGTTCACAACAGGCCCTGCTCGCCTATCTGACTGGTGGCGCGCTCCGCGCCGGCGCTCGATAGTGGTTTGAGCGTCTTCATGTTCTCGTTCCCGAAGGACTTGGCGCTGGTCACAGTGGTTCCGCGGGTCGGACGACGCTATGGAGATTTCGTCACCCGTAACATCGCGACGGGCTGGCGTCCGCGGTACCGGGCGAGGAGGAGGCGAGTGCACCGTGGTCGCGGCGCCGCCGGCTTTCCTGCCACTGGTGCGTGGGACTCCGTCGGAGCGTCGACCCGGGGGCTCCACCGGACTCGGTTCGTCTTTGTTGGCCAGCGCAACAAGGCTTCGGATAGTGGCTCTCCATTCGTCGAGTTTCCCCATAGTGGGAGGAAAATCGAGGAGCAACTGCGCGCGCGCCAGGGCTTCTGCTGGCGTTGGTGGCAGTGAAACCTGCACGGATCGCGACGCGCTTCGACTTCTGACCATGTCAGAAGGAGCTCTATCACGACCCCGCGGTCGCATGCCATCTTCACCAGTGCCTCGGCGAGCGGGCAGGTCTTCTACCTCCCGGGAGTGGCGCCCGGGGCTCTTCCCGCGGCGACGCCCAGGGTCTTCAGCGTGATTACGCCGTTCGTCACGCGCCGCTTGAGAGGAGCACGCCGTTGGCGCCGGCGTGGGAGTCTTGGAGGCCCTCGCATCGCCTTCGGGCGGGGTGGCAGCGATCTTGGAAGGCCCCGAGCCACCCGCAGAGGGCCTGGCTCCGTCTTTGGATTTGGCGGCGTGCGGCCCGTTACCAGGCGCACGAACATCGCCGTCTCCCAAACTCCGGCTGCTGGGACGGTGTTGGTGTTCGCGAACGGCGCCCCGGGTCCTTTCTGCGACCGGTCCGCTGCTCGCCCGCGTCCGGACGGGATGTCCGACTTCCAACGGGCCAACCGCCACCGTCGTCTTCTTCCTGGGCGCCATGACGATGAAGAAGCGTCGAACTAACTACTAAAGTCGATTCTCACAACCGCGCTCCCTACCTGGCACGCCAAAGATGTCGGTGGGAACGACACCTATGGGATCACAAGAATCCCTACTACGGTCGCGGGGCGTGGGGTCGTGAGAAGAGCAGATCAAACGCACATGGTTCGTTTATCCAGGTTCGGGCCGCGAGGATGCGTAAAACCCTACTCCTGCTTTGGTGGACTGTATATCTGTGTCCTTGAGCTAGCTATGGGGCGTGAGGAGCTCCAAAAAGCCGAATCCTCCTCCTGGTCGCCTCGGGCCTCCTTTTATAGGAAAGGGGTTGCCACAGTGGCACACAGGAGGGGGAAAGGGTACAGTGATATGAGGTTATCCCTTGCATTACATGACAAGGCGCATTTAATGCATCTTGCCCAGGTGTCCTTGCTTTATCGGGGACGGGGGAGGGCCCTGTCTTGTCCGTCGCTGCTCCCTCTCGCGTCGACACGCGCCCTGGCGAGTGGCGCCTCGGTGCCATGTAGGTAGGCAGGCAGCTGAGGTGGCGCAATGGTGGGTCTCAACGAAGATCCGCATGCTGCCACGCAGGTGCCTGCCCAGCTGGTTGGGTCAGCAGCTGCATGCGAACGGCGATGGAGGTTTGACTGGCGTGAGCCTGATGGTGGCCCTACGGTTGTTCTTGGCAAGGGCCTTGCCGGGGCCCCGGCAAGGGTCTTGCCGTGGCGCCTGCTGTCATCCCCGGCAAGGCTCTTGCCGGGGGCCTTGTGGTCCTCCTTGGCTGGGATCCCGCCAAGGATCATCATCTTCAAAAGGGTGTATCTGATCTTGAATGTCTTCACAAAGATCCGAAAGCTACCATGGGGATGTCTCCTGAATCCTTGCCCCATGGGGGAAGTGGACTCAAGGGTGACTTACTCCATAGGTGTGGGGCGAGCTGCCATGGCAAGGGTCTTGCCGGGTTTGCTAAAACCGAATCCCGGCATGGATCTTGCCGGGGGGGTCCGCTTCGTCCCCTTTGCTCTTTGTGGTCTTGGTCTTGGCGTCGTTCTGCTTCTCCTAACCTTCGGCCTTACATTGGCTCACCTCCCTTACCTTGCTCACTGTGGTGGTGCCCATGGATCAGACTGCCCGTGCACAGTTATAGGGGTACAAAAAGTGTAACCCTCTTTTTGTACACCGACAGTGGTGCCGACAAGGGCAATGCCGCGAAAGGAGAAGCATCCGTTGTGGCCGATGGCGACGTCCGGGAATGACGAGATGACTTGCTGACGGGTCATTTCCTGTTTAGTTTCTGCAATACACACCATGACTCATGGAGGCATTAAACTTGGTCAGTTAGCCTCCTAAGTCGTGATGCTCAGGAGTCCCACTTGATGCGCAAATATCCTATAGAAAGGAGATCCGGGAGTAGGCCTAGTATTCTACGTCGGGAGGGCCCGACCCCGCGCATACCTCAGCCACCATTGGGCCGTCCGGATCACCAGGACGGACAAAGGAGTGAGGGGCTACGTGGTCAGTTAGGCTCCTGAGTCGCGATGCTCAGGAGTCCCCCTTGACGTTCAAACGACCTTCGTACCTTGGCTCCGCTTGGGAGGGCGCGCGACGATCTGGTCTGAGGGACCTGGCAGGGTGGCGTACGCTTGGGCATGACCCGAGCGCAGCCCCCATGCCTAGCCCCTCATGCGATTCTCCCGAGGGGAGGCGTTGCGATGACGCCTGACACTGAGCTCAGAGGCTCCCTGAGGTTGATACGTCCATGAGGCGCCCCTCAGTTGTTTATCACCAGCGCGGAGCATAGCGCTTTCGTAGTTGCACGGCCATAGCCTCTCCTCCGCAGTGTCGACTGCCAGCGGGGAGCATGGTGCTTCCACTGGCACGTGGGAGGGGACTCCCTACTGCAGAGAGCCCCCGAGGCATGTACAACCCTGCCCTGACACGTGGCTTGCATGGTATGTCTAGACAAGGTGTGTCTGGGCACTCGTGAGCCAGCGCGGGTCTCTTGAGGCCCTACCTCAAGGCGGGTTGCGCCTGGTCTTGGTTCTTGTTGACTGCGGTGCTCCTACGAGATGGTTAGACAACCTGCGCCGATCGAATCTCATGAGGTTATTGCACGAGAAGGCCAAGCACCAACGACCCCAGGAGGTGACGTGAACGGGGTCGGCCCGCCAGATAGAGGTCAGCCTTTCGATTTATCGACGCTGCAGGGACGGACCCGAGCACAAACGCCGTGCCTAGCCTGGGGAAGGTGCAGCCCAAGGGGCGCCGCCAGCAGGGTAAACTAAAGATGCAAGTGGATACATGCCACAAGGACAGGCCGATGCGACCTGGGAATAATGCAGCCCGAGGGGTGCTCCCACCTGAATGAACTTGGAAAATGTCACCTGGTTTGGTTGTCGAAGGAGTGTTGGGGTAGCTGAAGGCACGCGCTGAGGAAGTCGCTCCTCACGAGCCGTCGAGACCCTGAGCCTCGGGAGGCTCTGAGGGCTCAGGTGGCCTCCCGAGGACCGTCTCCATCTCCGCCAGGACCGCGTGATAGAGCTTCCTGGGTTTCCAACATGCTCTGTAGATTGCGCTGGAAGGCAGTTGCAGCGCTCGGCGGGCTGAATGGCATGCGCATATAGCTGTGAAGTGGACCCTCAAACCGACTAGCTCATGAAGGCCAGAAGCGCTCATGAGACGCAGCCATGTTGAGCCCTGGGATGTCGACATAGATGCGCAGCTCATCACACTCGCCCGTGTGGGGAGCTACACCAGGTGGGCGGTGGTCACCGCGCATTGCCCTTGCTTCCTGAAGATCCTGAGTGGTCTTGATGATGAACTCCTGAGGGAAACGTGCCGCGAAGCACGCCTCCACGTGGTGCCCGAGCGCCTCCCTCGTGATCTTAGCCAGGTCTGAGGCCCTCCAGAAGAGAGCCCCCAAGCCCTTCCGGAGGAGGGCACCGGGCACGCCTTCCTATGCGAGGGAGGGAGGCGCCCCAGGCGCGATCGTCGATCCTGAGGTGGCGCCGCCAGAGGCACCGCTCCCCTGAGGCCCAGTGCGGAGTAGATACTTCTTCTTCTTGGGGTTGGCCTTAGGAGGGTACTGCACACACGCGCTGTCAGGGTCTTCGACTGCTGCGGCTTGGAAGGCCCGCTCGAGGGAGCACACCGCGTCACTTTCTTCGCAGGGGACTGTGATGATTCCACAGCTTCCTGACATCTTGAATTTGGCTAGCGCTGGGTACCCGAGGATGTTATTGTACGGCAGGAGGAACTGGGCGACGTTGACGTCGACGAGCTCGGTGTGGTAGTTGTCGCACTCACCGAAGGTGACAGGAAGACGAACTTGCCCTATCATGCTGGTGGAGCCGTCAATCACTCCTGAGAAGGGCTTGGTGGGCTGAAGCTAATCATATGGCACTTGAAGGCTGTCGAACGTCTCGACAGACAGGACATTGAGCCCTACGCCGCAATCAATGAGGGTTTTGGTGACTTGAACATTGCTGATGACAGGTAAACAGAGCATCGGGAGGATGCCGGCGGTTGCCGCACATTTGAGTTGGTCCGCCGAGCTAAAGGTGATGGCATACTTGGACCATCTGACCAGGCGCGTTACCTCAAGCTTGGGGAGGGATGCATTCACCTCGCAAGAGAACTGCTTGAAGGTGCTGGGAAGCCGGGGCCTAAGCACCACCCAAGATGCAAGCGATGGCGCGCAGCTCCTGGAAGCCCCCAGCCCCTTCGTCCTGTTGGTGGTCCTCGTTCCTCCTTGGCGGTGGCGGCAGCGGAGGGAGGCCAGGATTGCCCTGAGGACGGTCCTCACGAGGCTGGTCCCTCCAGGCGCCCTCACAAGGCCGGTCCTGCCAGCGGTACTCGCGAGGCTGGTCCCACCAGGCGCCCTCACGAGGCCGGTCCTGCCAGCGGTACTCGCAAGGCTGGTCGCGCCACTCTTGGCGGGGCCAGCAGTCATCCCAACGTCCTCCACCTCGTCCACTTCCTCGGCCGTAGCCCCGGTGGCTGCGCTCGGGGCATCGACCGAAACATCCATCTCGAATGGTCCTAAGCTCTTGACAATCGTTGGTGTTGTGTCTGCGTATGTTGTGGAAGGCGCAGAACGTACGCCAGCCCTTGGACGACTCGGTCGCGCTTTATGTCTGGCTCTGCCGCGAGTACGGCCTCTCCTTTGCGCTTCACGTCCTTGACCTTGGCCTTCTTCTCCTCTGCATCTGCAGCAGGGAGGTCGAGGAGGGAGAGACGCCGCTCATTAGCTCTTGCACACTTGGGTGCTATGTTGAACAGCTCCAAAGTCATCCACAGCTCCTCATGGATGGCGAGCTCCTCCTTCATCTGGTTGTCACGAACGCCATCGGAAAACGCTGAGATGATGGCCTCGTCCATCACCTTGGGGATGCTGAGACACACACTGTTGAAGCGCTGGATGTACTTCTGTAGGGTCTCCCGGCTATTGCTTGATGCAGGCAGGTCACCCGCGGTCGGAGCTCGGTCGCGTGTGCGCTGGAAGTTGGCGACGAAGCGGTCATGCATCTCACCCCACGAGGAGATCGAGCCTGGAGGCAGGTTCAGGAGCCACGAGCAGGCGCCGTCCTTGAGAGCCATGGGAAACTAGTTTGCCATGAAATTTTCGTCGCCGTTGGCCGCCTCGATGCTCATCTCGTAAAGCTGCAGGAACTCTGTGGGGTCGGGGGTTCCGTCGTAGCGTGGAGGCAGGTCCGGCTTGAACTTTCCTGGCCAAACGACCCTACGTAGCTCGGGAACGAGAGCCCGACAGCCTGCGGCAACAACCGGGGCCATCTGCAGGGGCGGAGCCTACCCTTGATTCCCGCGCACCGCCGCCACGGTCGGCATGCAGTCTTGTCATGGCGCCAGGAGCGCTGGAGCGTTTTCTTGCGGCCGGGGAACCTCTTGGCAGCTTCCTTCTTCGCATGCGGGCACGCGGCACGGTGGGTCATGCTGCGGGACCGCATGTCTTGGGGCAAGGACACCGTCTTGAAGCGGAGGAGGCGTTGGCGCTTCATGAGCCGCGTGTCTCGGTGCGAGGCCGCCGTCATTGTGAGGAGGAGGCGGATGCGCTCCGTGAGCTACATTGCCCACAGTTGGACATGGGCGAGGTAGCGAGAGGGATGGTGCATGAGAGCCTATAGCGGCGCTGACGAGCTCAGCGATGCGGTCCAACCAGTCCTCGTAGAGGTCGTCAACCGGGCGGTAACGCAGGAACTCCCGTGCCATGAGCATCATGGCCTACGCGTCTGTGGGTGAGCGGCGAGCGTGAGACGACGAGCCAGACGGAGTCAGCGATGGTGTGGCGGTGCGGCCATCCTGGCGCACGGAGGGGTGCAGTGAGGAGGCCTGATGCTCATTTGCTGCCGGGCCGGTGGTGGCGTTGGCAACAAGGGACGGAGAACGACTGGAAGGCCCGCTGACAGGAGCCGTCTGAGCAACACGGGCGGCGAGGGCGGCCCGACGCTCGGCGCATGCTCGGCGCGCGTCCGTCATGGGTGTGGTGGAGCGAAGGGACGCGAATTAGTGGAAGGAAATCTTAATCTCACCCCTACCTGGCGCGCCAAATATCGGAATTCGGGTTCTGGCAAAACCCTTCAGGTTCGAACACTGGGGTGCACATGAATGTCTCTCCCCCTCTAGCTCTCGCCCTCACCACGATCTCAAGTCTTAGCGCGTCAAACTTGCAGAACAAAGGGACACACGATTTATACTGGTTCGGGCCATCGTTGCAGTGTAATACCCTACTCGAGTGTGGTGTGGTGGATTGCCTCATGGGATGAGGATGAATAGTTACAAGGGGAAGAACGACCTCCTGAGGAGAGGTGTTCTTGTGCTTGGCGATCTTGTGTGGTGTCTGGTGGTCTGAATGATCCTCTCTCTTTTGCTAAGGTGGTGGCTAGTCCTATTTATAGAGGCCCTGGTCCTCTTCCCAAATATTGAGCGAGAAGGGATGTCACAACGGCCAAGTTTGAAGCGGGGTAACTAGTACAAGTTATCCTGACAAAAGTAGTCTTCACCTGCCAAAGGCTCTGGTGGTGAAGCCGTCTTGGGCTCCACGGTGACCTCCGCCCTGCCATCCTGCTGGTCTTGGTCTTGTTGCACCGATATGGAAACCTTTGCTTCATGCCTTGGGACTCCGCGCCTGAGTTTGCCTCTTTAGCAGCCAAAGAGGAAACGAGGACACAGCGCGCACTGGCGCCCGGCTGGTACCCGCCTGGCCTTGGTCGTCATGGCTTACGTCACGGGGACCTCATGAGGTCTCCCTTGCCTTGATCTCTCTGCCCCTCGCGAGCCAGCCTAGTAAGGCCACCCTCGAGAAGGTCTTGCGTCGTCCGCCTCACGAGGGTCTTCAGTGCTTGCTGGTGAAGATGGGCTGCACAGGGTCGCTGGTGATGCCATGTTGTGCGCCGCACGCAGGCAAGTCTAGGGACCCCCGTTCCCAGAACATCGACTCCTAAAACATCTCCATTTTCTTATTTGGACTCCCTACCTATTTATTTCTCGACCGTCCGATTACAATCAGAGGGACGAGGTAGCCCCTACCCAAAAATCCACCTGCTATATATAGTCTAACCATAGATTTTAGCGTGCTGTCCCATCCTTCCCTCACCCGCCGCCACTCCACCAAATCCTCTCGGGATCCCTCCCTCGATCCCACAGCCTACTTCTCGGATCCACTGCCGCCTCCCGCCTTCTCCTCCTCGTTTTCGGTAGCAAGCCAACCAGAGCTCCCCTCGATCCAACTCCGCCTCACCTGCCCAGTCGGATGCGTCGTCGCCGGTTCTCTCGCAGCTCTGCCCAAACCAACCAGTGCTCCTCCTTGGGTCCTACAGCGCACCCACCAACTAGAGCATCGCCCAATCCTCTCTGTTCCATCCATCTCATCGATCCACTTGGCCCTCCCCCGCAAGCAGCCTTGCAGGCGGCCCCCTGTATCCCTCGCCGTGCTTTGTCTCTCCTGCCCGAGCACCTGAGGCCCCGTGAGTCTTCCGCTCCTTCGTGTCGCTGCCTCCGGCAACCCCGCCATCCCCGTCAATGACCAAGACCAGCAAGCTAGCGCCTCCAACATTGCCCGCGACCGCACCACCAGGACATCGCGGCCTCAAGCCCCTCGCGCCCGGAGCTCTTCTAGCCATGCCTCCCGTTGGCGAGCGCCCACCGGAACCAGCCACCGCCGGCAACCGCGGCGCCCCGCTGGACCCAGGTCGCGTCACCCCATTGTCCCTTCCCTTTCTTCCTTCTTCTTCTCTCTCTCTAACCCTCCTCTCTCCCCATCATGACAGTAGCAGCCAGGGACGCCGTGTCCTCAAGAAGTAGGCGCCGCCGGCCGGATCCACGACCCCGCTCCTCCAAGGGACCAGATCCGCCCATCTGCAGGTCGCCGCCATCCTCCCTCGAGTTCCATTGCCGTCCTCCACCATCGTGCATGGGCGCCACCATGGGGTGCGTCTCTGCATCGAGCAGTAGCAGCTCGGTCACTGCCTCGCTGACCAGCGTCTCGCGCAAGGGCCAGGAGTCGGCCTGCCTTTCCCCCGTTTGGCCCAGCTAGGCCTCGCAGGCCCAATGTGATCCACCGTCTAGTCCATCTCTGTTGGCCTATAGTGCACTAATTTGGTCCATGTAGTTTTTTTGAGGTTCTGCGAATTTACCGTTTTTCCAGTGATTTGTTGTTTTGCAGAAAAACCCATGAGCTTCATGCATTTAATAACTCACAAACCGTGCATCGGATTAAAATGATTTAAACATGTAAAATGCTTAGATTTTCATCTAGTTTCAAAATATGCTACTTTCATCCATGTTTAAAAGGTTTAACTTGCTGTTTGCATTAAATTGCTTTATTGACATGCTAAAATGTTTTATTTCATAACTAAATAACCGTAACTCCAAATTAAATAAACTTTATATGTAAATGTGGTATAATAATGCATAGATTAGCATGGTTCACTTTGTTTTATTGTTTAACAACAATAAAATATGCTTTAGGACAGAACAGTACCAAATCTAAAATATGCACATGAGGATTTTTCGGAATTGTTGTTTGTTATTTCCGGCCTCATTTAAAATTGCCTAGATAAGTAGTTTTATTATGCTTCACCTCTTGCAATGTTTAATAACTTTTAATATTGTTGAGTAGCATAAAGGGAGCAAGATAAAGAACTTGAATGTGGTGTTCCACCATGTCGGCGTTCTGGGAACGGGGGTCCCCATACTTGCCTGCCTGCGGCCTGCGACGTGGCTCAAAAGGGGGCCCAGCGCGGCCCATCTTCATCAACACAGACCCAAGACCCTCGCGAGGGGCCAAGCCTCGCGGGGCGGACGACACGGAGCTTCCTCAGGCACGGCCTCATCAGGCTGGCTCGCGAGGGGGCAGAGAGATCAAGGCAGGGTACCTCACGAGGTGCCCGTGACTCAAGCCATGAGACCAAGGGTCCCAGGCGGGCGCTAGCCCGCGCAGTGTCCTCCTTTCCTCTTTGGTGCAAAGGGAGCAAGCGCAGGCGAGAGCATCAAGCAAAGGCACCCGCTTCGGTGCAACGAGAACAAGACCAGTCCAACGGCAGGGAGGAAGTCATTGTGGAGCCCAAGCCAGTGTCACCACCAGAGCCTTTGGCAGGCGAGGACCAACTTTAGTCAGGATAAGTGTACCAGATGTTCCCCTTCAAAATGACCAATTGTTGGCGCCCTTCTCGCTCAATATTTGGGAAGAGGCCCAGGGCCTTTGCCTAAATAGGACTAGCCACCCCCAGGGTAGGAGGATGGAAATCGGAATCAAGAA
The DNA here is from genome assembly GCF_018294505.1 of Triticum aestivum. Lineage (NCBI taxonomy): Eukaryota > Viridiplantae > Streptophyta > Magnoliopsida > Poales > Poaceae > Triticum > Triticum aestivum. Next base: position 298,650,425 of record NC_057800.1, read on the forward strand.
GGGAGAATCTACAAGCCAAGAGAGAAACTAGCTATGATGGAGATCGGAGAGAGAATCGAGAAGAGAGAGAGAGAGAGAAGGGTGACTGAACTCCTCCTAGCAGTTCATCCCCCCAGCCAAGAACAGACCCTCACGAGGCCGTTCTTCCTTGTATTGCTCATCATCATCAGCCCAAGAGGCAATCCACCACACCACACACTGGAGTAGGGTATTACACCACAACGGTGGCCCGAACCAGTATAAACCCTGTGTCTCTTGTGCTGTTCTTTCCATAGCTTAGATCTTAGCGAGGAGAAGGGGTGCTGGTAGGTAGAAGGCGAAATCTCCGCGCGCACCCCAGTGTTCTAACCTCAAGGGTCTGCCGGAACCCGAAATCCGACATTTGGCGTGCTAGGTAGGGGTGCGCCGGAATTCGTCTTCCACCACCCCGCTCTCCTCCGACCATCGCGTCCATGTCTGACGCTTGTCGGGCCCGTGCCGAGGCCGGGCCGCTCTCACTTCCCGCGTCGCCCAGACGGCTCCTGTCGGCGGGCGTCCTCGCCGTTCCCCGTCACCTGCCATCAATGCCGCCACCAGCCCATGGGGGACGAGCAGCAAGCGTCGTCTTAGCATCCGTCCGTGCGGCAAGACGGCCACACCACTACTCCCTCGCTCACCCTAGCTGGTTCTTCGTCCCACGCGCTCCGCGCACCCATGGAGGCTCGAGCTGCGCTCATCGCGGCAAACGAGCTCCTGCGCTATCGTCCCGTCGACGACGTCTATGAAGAATGGCTCGACCGCGTCACCGAGCTCGTCCGCGCCGTAGGGGGCTCTCCTGCGCCATCCGTTCCACTGCACCGCACCCCGCCCCGCGCGGGTGATGAAGCTCCGGCGGCACCCCAGCCGCCTCCTCCTCAAGAAGGCGCCATGGCTCCAAGGCGCGTGGCCCCTGGGCAGAACCCGCTCCGTTAGGTGCCAGCGTGGCAAGAGCAGAGCTGCCAAGAAGTACCTCGCCCGCAAGAAGTTGCCCGGGCGCTCCCTGCTCCAGCACGTCGCGACCATGCTCCTGCTCCCGCATGTCAAGACCCCGCGCTGCTCCCAGCTGCAGCGCGTGGGGACATGCAAGACCAAGCTCTCCGTCACCCAAGGCCTCCCGTGGCCACAGCAGGCTGTCGTGCCTTCACCACCGAGCAACGCAGTGTCGCGTGGCCCGGCAAGTTCAAGCCAGACCTGCCTCCTCGTTACGACGGCACGGCCGACCCTGCGGAGTTCCTCCAGCTCTATGAGCTGGGCATCGAAGCTGCCAACGGAGACGAGAAGGTCATGGCGAACTGGTTTCCCATGGCGCTCAAGGACGGGGCCCGCACCTGGCTCCTGAACCTGGCTCCAGGCACGATCTCCTCCTGGGACGAGATGCGCACCCGCTTCATCGCCAACTTCCAAGGTACTCGCGACCGGCCACCCGCCGTGAGCGACATGCGCCGCATCAAGCAACAACCCGGAGAGACCCTGCAGAAGTACATCCAGCGCTTCAACAACGCACGCCTCAAGATTCCCAAGGTGACCGAGGAGGCCATCATCTCAGCCTTCTCCGACGGCGTGCGCGATGTCAAGATGAAGGAGGAGCTGGCGATGCATGAAGACCTGTGCACTTCCTTGGAGTTGTTCAACTTGGCAACCAAGTGCGCCAGGGCTGAGGAAGGGCGTCTCTCCCTCCTCGAGCTGCCTGCCGCAGACCCAGAAGAGAAGAAGCCCAAGGCCAAGGATGTGAAGCGCAAGGGGGCTGCCGTGCTCGCGGCAGAACCAGACACCAAGCGGGGCAGAGATCAGCCCGAATCTTCCAAGGGCAGTCGGTACTGTGTGTACCACGACCTCCACACCCACAACACCAACGAATGTCAAGAGCTCCGAGCCGTGCGAGAAGGAAGGATCGGCCGTCGCCCCGACCGCGGTGACCGGGGCTACGGTCGAGGAGGAGGAAGGAACGCAGGACGCTGGGAAGACCGCGGCCCGCGCCAAGGGTGGCGCGATCAACCTCGCGAGGATCGCTGGCAAGACCCGCCTCGCGAGGGAGACTGGAGGGATCAGCCTCGCGAGGATCGCCCGCAAGGCAACGCAGGCCTCCCTCCGCTGCCGCCGCAGCCAAGGAGAAACGAGGACCGCCATCAGGACGAGGGGGCTGGGGGCTTCCAGGAGCCGCGCGCGATCGCCTGCATCCTGGGCGGGGCTCAAGCCCCAGCCTCTCAACGCATCTTCAAGCAGTTCGCCCGCGAAGTGAATGCAGTCCTCCCCAAGCTCGAAGCCACGCGCCCTCTCAGGTGGTCGGCGTGCGCCATCACGTTCAGCTCAGCAGATCAGCTCAAGTGTGCGGCTACAGCCGGAGTCCTCCCGATGCTTTGTTCCCCAATCATCAGCAACGTGGTGGTCACCAGGACCCTCATCGATGGCGGGGCAGGGCTCAACGTCCTGTCCGTGGAAACATTCAACAATCTCCAAGTGCCCTACAACCAGCTTCAGCCAACCAAGCCTTTCTCCGGAGTCACCGACGGCTCCACGGTCCCGATTGGGCAGGTCCGCCTCCCTGTCACCTTCGGGGCACGCGACAACTACCGCACCGAGCTCATCGACTTCGACGTCGCTCACATTCGCCTGCCGTACAACGCCATCCTTGGGTACCCAGCGCTGGCCAAGTTCATGGCCGTAACTCACCACGGCTACAACGTCCTCAAGATGCCAGGAAGTGGCGGAGTCATCACGGTGCCCTGTGAAGAGAAGGACGCGGTGTGTTCCCTGGAACGAGCCTTTCAGGCCGCATCACTGGAAGACCCGGATCGCGGAAGCAGGAGGCTTCCCGAGACCACCCCCAAGAAGAAGAAGACATCGTCCGGCCCGGCCCCTCAGGAGGCAGGCCCCTCAGGGCCCGCGCCTGCCCAGGGGGAACCTCCTTCCATCGCATAGGAAAGCGCGCCCGGCGCCCTCCTCAGGCAGGGCTCGGGGGCTCTCCCCTGGAGGGCCACCGACCTGGCTAAGGTCACGAGGGAGGCGCTTGGGCACCACATGGAGGCGTGTTTCGAAGCACGTTTCCCTCAAGAAGGAGTAAGGCAAGGAGAGCCAGACCCTCAGGAGTTCGTCAGCAAGGCCATTCAGGAGCTACAGGAGTCAAGAGTCATGAAAGGCGGCCGCCGCCTACCAGCTGTGGCTCCCCATCCAGGCGAGGATGGTGGGCTGCGCGTCTGCATCGACATACCAGGGCTCAATCGAGTCGCCTCTCTGGAGCGCCTCTGGCCCTCGCGAGTGGGGCGCTGCGAAGGTCCACCCCACAGCTACGTTCGCATGCCTTACGGCTTGCCGAACGCGGCTGCCACGTACCAGCGCCTCATGAGGGGTATCATGGAGGCTCAAGAGGCCAGGCGTTCCGCAGCCCTGGCGGAGATGGAGATGGTCCGCGAGGAGCCACCAGCGCCTCCGGAGCCTCCCGAGGCCCCTGGGCCTGGGGGCTCGTGAGGATCGGCTTCCGCAGCCCACCGAGTCTGCTACACCAACACTCCTTCGTCCTCAACATCATCAGGTGACATCTTTCAAGTTTCATTTCCAGCTGGGAGCGCCCCCAGGGCTGCATTATTCCCAGGCCGCGTGGGTCCGTCCCTGCGGCATGTATCCCTTTTATTTCATGTTGTTAGCTTACTTTGTTGGGGGCGCCCCACGGGCTGCATCATCCCCAAGTCGCTCGGGCCTGACCCAGTGATGTCCGCCTTCCCAGCATCTATTTGAATGAATCCACTCCTTCGCGGCTAATGTGTTTGACCTAGTTGCCCGCTCAACTGACGCCAACTGACGGAGCTGCTCCCAAACGGCACGACGCTTGCGCATGGGTCCGTCCCTGCAACGCCGACAAACCTGAATGGCTGAGCTCTGGCCGCGGCAGCCCCGCATGGCGCCACCTCGTCAAGCCTTCAGTGCCTCATCGCCCCTCGGAAGCAACCAACGGCTGACTGTCAATTGTCATGGCAACCCCTCGTTCTTTCTATGATGGGTCTACAGGATCTCCTAAAGGAGCTGCGTCAGGCGAGGCCCTTGCGGTGTCTCCTTCACTCTCATCCGCGCGAACCGCTTGCACGTTAAAGGGGGGGTGCCTGAGCATCGCGACTCAGGGCTCCTACTGGCTCTCCAGCCCTCACCCTCTGGCCTTGTCCACGGCATCGCGACCTGGCATACCAGCGACGGCTGAGACTCGCTCGAGGGCCGGGACCCGAGGACGTAGAGCAGAAAGGGGAGCAAAGGCGAGAGGGGAGGGACACGCGAGGACCTCGCCGAGCAACCTCACGCCTGCTGATGCACGGACCCGGCAACACACCAGAGAGCGGTCCCTGATTCTCGAGATAAGTCACCACCCGGAAGCACCAGCTACCGTGGCACCATCCCCGCACCTAATGCAATCCCGTGTTAGCGACGCCGCTCTCCTTTCTCACCGAACGACGGCTGCTTGAGCGCCAAAGGGGACCTCCTGAGCATTGCGACTCAGGGGCTTTTACCGGATCCCGAGTCGCTCACCTCCTGGCCTTGACCACAACATCGCGACCTGGCATACCAGCGATGGCTGAAGCCGCCTTGGGACTGGGACCTGTCGGCGCAGAGCACCAAGCCCTCGTGAGGTTCGAAAGGGAGAACTGAGCTAAGACGGAATGAGCAACTCGCACAATTCTACGACAAGGGTTATATTAACAAACAGGATCACAGGCACCTTACAAGCCCTCACGGGACGCGTCTTTGATTCCTTGCAGGGAACAGATCCTAAAAGGATGCTAACTACACGCGCCCCTGCGAAAGACGCCATCATCAACAGCGGGCCGTCAAGCACCGGCACCAACCCCATCCAGATCAGAGTCGGTGACGGCCTGACGAGCCCGCCCTGCTCCAGGAGCGGCGCCGGCTCGGGGGCTCGTAGCTGTCATCGCTCGTCTCCGGAGTCGCGAAGAGCTCGCCGGAGTCGCTGGACCCTCCGCCGCCTCCGCCGCCTGAGCAGCCGCCAAGGGAGCGGTCGGCGGGCCCAGTCCTCGCCGTAGCAGGGTCCCGACCACCTCTCCCGGGGCAGCACTCCAGCCGGCGCCCGTTCGCATCGAAGACCTTGAAGAACATCACCGAAGCACCGTCGTACTCCAAGTGGATCGCGAAGGCGCCTCTTGTCCTACAAACCCGGGCCATTTCGCTCCAGCCTCGAGTCATGAAGACCTCGCCCGGGGCAACGACCGCGACCTCTGCCTCCGTCGCGAGGGTGCTGCAGCCGGCGTGCTGCAGCCAAAGCTCCAGGAGTTCTCCCTGCGGGATGATGGAGGTGAAGAAGGGACGAAGGCAAATCCAAGACTGAGGAGGCATGGAGGCGTGGAGCACGAACTCTCGGGAGGAGCCCTCGGTGTGGACCCCAGGAGGGACAACCCACACCTTCTTGACCCGTCGGCGCCGACGGCGGCGCCGCCCGTGGCGATCAGCATCGACTCCTTCAGAGCCCACGATGTGGGTGTACAAGGGAAGCGGGAACCCCGGCAGTGGCCGCTCGCACCAGGGCATCGACACCACCTGATGGGCCCCCTTGTCCTGGTTGCGGAGGGTGAGCCGTTTCTTCGGCGGGAGCGGGTTTGGTTCCTCTCGGGGAGCCTTTCCCTTCTCTGTCGTTGAGAACCGACGGATCGGAGCCATCGCAGCAAGACGGAGCAAGGACCGGGAAGAAGGAGAAGCAAGAAGGGATGGACTGGAAGGGCGCGCGCCGTTCCGTACTTATGGCCGGTGAAGGCCAACCGCCAACCTCCACGATCGCAGGTAATCATGACCCGCTTGGCATGCATGGACTTGTCGAATCCGTGCAGTTGCCGAAGCGCCGTGGGGAAGTGGAGATGCTCACGTCCAATCAACCGCCACGCGGCGCCCAAGGCCGCAGGCTGTTAGGGCCCACGGCGCTTCGCCCTTGCCCTTTCGCCTCCCTGCACGGCCAAGTCCGGGCGCGCCTTGGGACCGGGGGCTACTGTCGGTGTTCTGGGAACGGGGGTCCCCAGACATGCCTGCGTGCGGCCTGCGGCGTGGCTCAAAAGGGGGCCCAGCACGGCCCATCTTCACCTACACAGACCCAAGACCCTCGCGAGGGGCCAAGCCTCGCGGGGCGGACAACACGAAGCTTCCTCAGGCACGGCCTCATCAGGCAGGCTCGCGAGGAGGCGGAGAGATGAAGGCGGGGTACCTCATGAGGTGCCCGTGACGCAAGCCATGACGACCAAGGGTGCCAGGTGGGCGCCAGCCCGCGCAGTGTCCTCCTTTCCTCTTTGGGTGCAAAGGGAGCAAGCGCAGGCGAGAGCATCAAGCAAAGGCACCCGTTTTGGTGCAACGAGACCAAGACTAGTCCAACGGCATGGAGGAAGTCATTGTGGAGCCCAAGCCAGCGTCACCACCAAAGCCTTTGGCAGGCGAGGACCAACTTTAGTCAGGATAAGTGTACCAGATGTTCCCCTTCAAAATGGCCAATTTTTGGCGCCCTTCCCGCTCAATATTTGGGAAGAGGCCCAGGGACTTTGCCTATAAATAGGACTAGCCACCCCCAAGGTAGGAGGATGGAAATCGGAATCAAGAAGGGAGAATCTAGAAGCCAAGAGAGAAACTAGCTATGATGGAGATCGGAGAGAGAATCGAGAAGAGAGAGAGAGAGAAGGGTGACTGAACTCCTCCTAGCAGTTCATCCCCCCAGCCAAGAAGAGACCCTTGCGAGGCTGTTCTTCCTTGTATTGCTCATCATCATCAGCCCAAGAGGCAATCCACCACACCACACACTGGAGTAGGGTATTACACCACAACGGTGGCCCGAACCAGTAAAAACCCTGTGTCTCTTGTGCTGTTCTTTGCATAGCTTAGATCTTAGCGAGGCGGAGGGGTGTAGGTAGGTAGAAGGCGGAATCTCCACGCGCACCCCAGTGTTTGAACCTCAAGGGTCTGCCGGAACCTGAAATCCGAGACGCCAATATGCAACTCGTTGCATATTGAGCTCCACTTAACTTGTAGTTTTGTTTGTGCACTTTGCCAAGCCACGCATATTTAAACCGGACATGCATCATACTTAGTTGTGCATCATGCCATATTTATGCTTGTGTGTTTACTGTGTTGCTTGCTTCTTTCTGGTTTGCTTCTCTCGTTAGCTTCGGTTTCGTTTCGGAGTTGTGAGGATTCGTTTGACTACGTCTGTTTGTATTCTTCATGGACTCGTTCTTCTTCTTTGCGGGATCTCGAGGAGGATGACCATTACCCTCGATAGCACTTTTGTCTTTGCTTGCTAGTTGTTTGCTCTATTGCTATGTCGCGCTACCTACCACTTGTTATATCATGCCTCCCATATTGCCATGTCAAGCCTCTAACCCTCCTTCCTAGCAAACTGTTGTTTGGCTATGTTACCGCTTTTGCTCAGCCCCTCTTATAGCGTTGTTAGTTGCAGGTGAAGTTGAAGATTTCTCCATGTCAGAACATGTTTATGTTGGGATATCACAATATCTCTTTTTTAATAAATGCATCTATATACTTGGCAAAAGGTGGAAGGCTTGGCCTTTTGCTCGGTGTTTTGTTCCACTCTTGCCGCCCTAGTTTCTGTCATACTCGTGTTATGTTCCTTGATTTTGCGTTCCTTACGCGGTTGGGGTTATGGGACCCCCTTGACAGTTTGCTTTGAATAAAACTCCTCCTCTTCGTGTTATATACTTGATTCTCGGAAGGCTTGTTACACCTCAAGTGCTTGAGCTTCTCGCAATTGTTGCTCTTGACGTTGTGCCTCGGCATCTTGTGCTTCTTGGTGTAGACGCGCTCGCTCTTCCTCTTCGTGTTGGCATTGTCGTTGCCATTCTCGTGCTTGCGCAAAGGTAGCTTGGTTTTGACGATGTCGTTGTTCTTGAAATTTTTTGTCATGTAGAGGGTCGTGGTAGGCTTGATGATCTTGGCGTGCGGCATGTCGAGGAGTATTGGATGTCGGTGTACTTGAGCCGGAGATGGTATAGTCGGAGTGTCGACTTGAGCGGCTCCAGCTTGATGAGGACGAAGTGGAAGAAGAGCGTTGAGCAACAAAGCACAAATCTTGTCCATTATTGCATCATTCTATTGCTTGTGGTCGAAGTAATCTGTTGTACATTGCCTGGAGAGTCACAAGTCAGTGGCTAGGTTGTCGATGCGTTCACTCATTGCTTGTTACTGTTGATGCAAAGCACTTTTTGCACCAAAGAGGTGTCTCTTTGTGACGTAGGAGTTCATGCTATCGTCTTGCCCGATACAGAGTGGGTTGGTAGAAGTACTTGGCCTATCCATCATTCCAAGAGAAATATGTGAGTGGGAGAAAGAGAAGAACATATACCAAATGTACCTTAGCCGATGTTGAAGATGGATCAAAGATCACTCTAATGTGGAACAAGGAAATAGCACAATTGGTACCAATTCTTGTCGGTTTCTCACACCTACACAACTAAAAGCTTATGATGGAGCTTGGTTAGGATGGTGGCACAAAATTTGATGCAATTGTTAGTGAGCTACAATAAAGTTGGAAAAGATTTGCAAGTTTGCAATGCAACAAGTAGACCAAGCAAAATATGGTACACGGAAACACACACGCAAAGAGATGAATGGGGTCTTGCAACCAAGGATGAGCCAAAATGTGGAATCCACAAAAATTCTCTTGTTGCGCAACACTAGAGAGACGCTAGCACGATTGCACAATAGGCGGATGTGAAGACTTGTGCACAACCTACTAAGTAAAAATGCAACGACTTCTATCCCAAGTGTGCTCTATGTATGGTATTCCGATGATATGATCCAAGATGATCCAGTATGACAATATTAATGTTGTATGATGCTATGGTTCTTGCTTAAAATCTCTTTGCCTATCTTTCCCTTTTTCTTAAAAGCTTGTTTGGCTCTTTGTGTTTGAGCTCTTTTCTCATGCAATGCTTCACGAACCAAGATAGCAATTGAGGATGCGATGACACTTTGTGACACAAGAGATGATTTGCGCCAATGATATGTATGTATGCTATGGGAAGTATGATCACTAATGTGCACAAGTCATGTTGCCGGCAATACTCAAAGGCTAGTCTTGATGGGTAAGCGACGCAAAAGGTAAGGCTATGATGGTTATCAAAGTAATGGCAAGAATGATGTATCACCATACAAAAGATGAGGTTACCATTCTTTGGTTCCTCGTTCATAAGCAAGAACGGATGACGGGGACCAAATGGAGAAGTGGTCATTGTTGATGACGCGTCCGTGGAAAAGATGAGCGATGGTGATATTGATGTCGAACCATACCTAAGTAGCCAAAACACAATAGGACACGGAACCGCAACTCAAATTCTCAAAGCACAAACTAGCAAAATGTATCAGAGTGCAAAACGAGTAAGCAATGGTGGTTGTGGAAAGTAGTGGTGGTATGGGGATGTGTATGCGGAAGTGGGGCGGTGGTTGAAATTTTCGGCGGGGGGAAATTCAGTTTCATCAGGGTTTTTCGGACGTCTGGTGGTTACGGTCATCCGGTCGGTGGATGTCCGGTAGCTGGCGGACATCCGCTGCCTGGGCGAAAATTGGGCACGAGATGAACAACTAGGGTTCTCCAAGGAGAGGTCAGAATCTGTCAAATCCGGGCAATTTAGTGGATGGAAAAGGAGGAGATGAAGGGGAAAGCTAGATCCACTCAAGGCAAAGCAAATCCACGGATCAAATCCAACAAAATTTCATCACACCAACAAATCAAAAAAAATTGGGGCTATTTTTGTGGGGAATTTTTGAATTTGGGACAAAATCAACAAAAACAAGGCGAGAAACACAATGGGGAGGCTTTGAAATCATGATCAACATGGCTCCAGATAACAAGATGATGTGGGGTGGAACCCTATATGGACGATCTTTCACGAAAGGAGCGGATCCCACGAGGAACATGAGGGGAAACACGAGGGGAAATCACAAAAGGGGAGCACAAGAGAAACACTCAAACAAACAAGTATGATCACACATCTGCTAGATCCATGAACAGAAAAGGAGATACATGATCCACGATCAACAAGGGATGATACACAGAAACTGTTTCTTCTCCAAAGGAGGTCTTGATGGGGCCACCCAAAAGGGGGTCTTGAATCCAAGGGGATCTTCTCCGTAGAGGAGCCACGGTCTCTCTTGTGGAGTAGATCCAATGTGGATGAGCGAGGCTCTATCTCTAATATGAGCTATCTTAATGCTAACCCTAGCAAGGAGGAGGAGGAGGTCTATTTATAGTCTTAGTGCAAATGGGGACGAAGTGAGGGGATGCATGGGCCTCGGCCCCAAATACTGTGCGTAGACAGGTACCGGACGTCCGCTGGGGAGCGGTCGTCTACTGGCTCATGGCCGTCCGGACGTTCGGTGTATGTCGGACTTCTGCTGGTTCTGGCTTGGGTGATTGGGCACTGGATTTCCGGAGTTGGTCGGTCGTCCAGTCGCCGGTCGTTCGGTGGCGTCGGTCTTTCGCTGATTTGGCTCAAGTGTTGTGACACCGGTCATCTGGTCTGGGCCGGACGTCCGCTCGCTCGGGCTCGGCTAGGGCTTCAGGCTCCGGACGTCCGGTCCCAACCGGTCGTCCGGTGGCTGTAGCTTCATTGGCCTTCCTTCTTCATGACCTTGGCGCTTGGTGTCCACGCCGCCTTGTCCGATGGGTGTAGCTGCTCCGTGTCTCTCCTCCAAGTACATGATCACGCATAGTGTTTCTGCTTGAGGTAGTAGCCATGTCTCATGTACAGGAAGTGGTAATTCGGAGGGGAGCGAGTTCACCTTATCTTCGATAGCCTTTGCTCGTGCCCTTGTCATTGGTGCAAGTGGTGTCGTGGGAGACGTAGGCAGGTCCATGGGGATAATCTTGGGATGCTCTACGTCACCATTTTTTTGTCAAAGATCAAGTTCTTTCCTTTGCTTATCCATTCAACCGGAGTGTCGTGTCCTTCATTCAAGTTTTCTCATCTTATGAAGTTTTGCCTCACTTGTCAACCAGAGTGTTGTCTGAAATCTTCCTTACCCCTTGTGCCATTCTTTCAATAGTTCCGGAGGCAATGTGTTGTTGATTTCATCAAGTATCCTCTTATCTTGTAAAGTTCATGCTCAATTCCTTCCATTTACAGTCGGAGTGTTGTCCAAATTATGTCATTCTTATTCCTTCTCTATCTTGTGTTAATCGGAGTGGTTTCAATATCTATCTTGTCACTTAACCTCTTGGTTCTCGACGTATTCGATGTTGCACTTATCTAATGGAGTGTTTTCAACTTTGTTCATCTTTGTTGTATTCTTTCTTTCAACTTGTTCAACCTCTCAAGGTTCGTGGTTCCACTAGTTTGTCGAAGAAGCAACTTTGTTTTACCTCTTCCTCTTCTGCTTCTCTCCGGTGCCATCCTTAGATCTCGCAACGAGATCTCTTGTAAGTGGAGGAGTGTTGTGACACCCCGAGATCGACGCTCCAGAAGCCTTCCTTGTTCTTCGTTGTTGTCGTGTGTTTTATTTTTGTTGTTGTTGCATTTCATCCTGTCATCATGCATATTGCATCGCATGTTTTCACAAAACATGCATCCATCGTTGTTGTCGTTTCTATCTTTCTCTTCATCACCTTCACTCCGACTGCTTTCTTCTCTTTCATCTCTGAGCCCATCAAACCCCCCTTGCATCCGTGGCCTTTTGTCGTACCCCCTCTACGCACAGTTCTCAGACCCCCTCGCACGTCCAAAAACTTCCCCGAACCCGACACACTCAGTCGTCACCATTGTGTCCGGATCATCCCCTAACATCCCTAAAACATCTCCGTTTTCTTATTTGGACTCCCTACCTATTTATTTCTCGATCATTCTATTGCGATAGGAGGTATAGGTAGCCCCTACCCAAAAATCCAACTGATATATATAGTCTAACCCTAGATGTTAGCGAGCTAACGCATCCTTCCCTCACCCACAGCCTCCTTCTCGGATCCACTGCCGCCTCCCACCTTCTCCTCCTCGTTTTCAGCAGCATGCCAACCAGAGCTCCCCTCGATCCAAGTCCTCCTAACATGCCCAGTCGGTGGTGTCGCCGCCGGTTCTCACGCAGCTCTTCCCAAACCAACCAGTGCTCCTCCTTGGATCCCGTAGCGCACCCACCAACCAGAGTATCGCCCGATCCTCTCTGTTCCATCCATCCCATCGATCCACTTGGCCCTCCCCCGCAAGTAGCCTCACAGGCACCCCCCATTACCCCTCGTCATGTCCCACCTCTCCTGCCTGAGCGCCTGAGGCCGAGTGAGTCTTCCGCTCCTTCATGCCGCTGCCTCCGGCAACCCCACCATCCCCGCCGACGACCAAGACCAGCAAGCCAGCGCCTCCAATGTCGCCGACGACCGCGCCACCAGGACCCCGCGGCCTCAAGCCCCTCGCGCCTGGAGCTCTGCTAGCCATGCCTCCCACTGGCGAGATCCCACCGGAACCAGCCACTGCCTGCAACCACGGTGCCCCGCTGGACTCAGGTCGCGTCGCCCCACTGTCCCTTCCCTTTCTCCCTTCTTCTTCTCTCCCTCTAACCCCCCTCTCTCCCCGTCATGGCAGTAGCAGCCAGCGATGCCGTGTACTCAAGCAGCAGGCGCCGCCGGCCAGATCCGCGACCCCGCGCCTCCAAGGGACCAGATCCGCCCATCTGCAGGTCGTCGCCGTCCGCCCTTGAGTTCCATTGACATCCTCCACCATTGGATATGGGTGCCACAATGGGGTACGCCTCTGCATCGAGCAGTAACAGCTCGGTCGCCACCTCGCTGACCAGCGCCTCGTGCAAGGGCCAGGAGCCGGCCTGCCTTTCCCCGGTTTGGCCCAGCTAGGCCTCGCAGGCCCAATGTGAGCCATAGTCTAGTCCATCTCTGTTGGCCGAGCAGTGCACTAATTTGGCCCATGTAGTTTTTTTAGGTTCTGCGTATTTACTCTTTTCCAGTGATTTGCTGTTTTGCAGAAAAACCCCTGAGCTTCCTGCATTTAATAACTCACAAACCGTGCATCGGATTAAAATGATTTAAACATGTAAAATGCTTAGATGTTCATCTAGTTTCATAATATGATACTTTCATCCATGTTTAAAAGGTTTAACTTGCTTTTTGCATTAATTTTCTTTAATGACATGCTAAAATGTTTTATTTCATAACTAAATAACCATAACTCCAAATTAAATAAACTTTATATGTGAGCATCATTAAAATTATCAATGCCTAGCTTAATGGCTTTAAACAAAAGCGCTTGTTGGGAGACAACCCAACCTATTTCCTTTCTGTTTTTGAATAAATAATTCATCTTGCTTCTGTTATGATTGTTTTTCTATGTTTTAATTAGAGTTTGTGCCAAGTAAAGCCTTTAGGATCTTCTTGGGTGATTTTTGTTTGATCTTGCTGATAAAAACAGAAAGCATGCGCTCATGAAAATAATTTTATTTTTTACCAGAGAGCGATAAAATACCAATTCCAACTGCATTAGATCATTATAAAAATTATCCCGGTCGTGCAAATCTTTTAGAATTTTTGGAGTTACAGAAATATTCCAAACCTCCAGATTGCTATAGACTGTTCTGTTTTTGACAGATTCTATTTTTCGCGTGTTGTTTGCTTATTTTGATGCATCTATGAGTAGTATCAGGGGGTATGAACCATAGAGAAGTTGGAATATAGTAGGTTTAACACCCATATAAATAAAGAATGAGTTCATTACAGTACCTTAAAGTGGTGGTTTGTTTTCTTATACTAACGCAACTCATGAGATTTTCTGTTGAGTTTTGTGTTGTGAAGTTTTCAAGTTTTTGGGTAAAGATTTGATGGATTTTGGAATAAGGAGTGGCAAGAGCCTAAGCATGGGGATGCCCAAGGCACCCCAAGGTAAAATTGAAGGACAACCAAAAGCCTAAGCTTGGGGATGCCCCGGAAGGCATCCTGTCTTTCGTCTTCGTCTATCCGTAACTTTACTTGAGGCTATATTTTTATTCAACACATGATATGTGTTTTGCTTGGAGCATCTTGTATGATATGAGTCTTTGCTTTTTAGTTTACCACAATCATCCTTTCTGTAAACACCTTTTTGGAGAGACACGCATGAATCGGAATTTATTAGAATACTCTATGTGCTTCACTTATATCTTTTGAGACAGATAATTTTGCTCTAGTGCTTCACTTATATCTTTTTAGAGCACGGTGGTGGTTTTATTTTATAGAAATTATTGATCTCTCATGCTTCACTTATATTATTTTGAGAGTCTTTTAGAACATCATGGTAATTTGCTTTGAGTATAAAATTAGTCTTAATATGATGGGCATCCAAGATGGGTATAATAAAAACTTTCATATAAAGTGCATTGAATACTTTGAGAAGTTTGATTCCTTATGATTGTTTTGAGATATGAAGATGGTGATATTAGAGTCATGCTAGTTGAGTAGTTGTGAATTTTAGAGATACTTGTGTTGAAGTTTGTGATTCTTGTAGCATGCATATATGGTGAACCGTTATGTGATGAAGTTGGAGCTTGATTTATTTATTGATTGTCTTCCTTATGAGTGGCGGTCAGCTACAAGAGATTGTCTTTTCCTACTAATCTATCCCCCTAGGAGCATGGGAGTAATACTTCGTTTCGATAACTAATAGATTTTTGCAATAAGTATGTGAGTTCTTTATGACTAATGTTGAGTCCATGGATTATACGCACTCTCACCCTTCCACCATTGCTAGCCTCTCTAGTACCGTGCAACTTTCATCGGTACCATAAACCCACCATTTACCTTCCTTAAAATAGGCACCATACCTACCTATTATGGCATTTCAATAGCCATTCCGAGATATATTGCCATGCAACTTTCCACCGTTCCATTTATTATGACACGCTTTATCATTGTCATATTGCTTTGCATGATCATGTAGTTGACATCGTATTTGTGGCAAAGCCACCATTCATAATTTTGTATACATGTCACTCTTGAATCATTGCACATCCCGGTACACCACCGGAGGCATTCACATAGAGTCATATTTTGTTCTAAGTATCGACTTGTAATTCTTGAGTTGTAAGTAAATAAAAGTGTGATGATCATCATTATTAGAGCATTGTCCTAGTGAGGGGATGATGATGGAGACTATGATTCCCCCACAAGTCGGGATGAGACTCCGGACGAAAAAAGAGAAAAAATAGCCCATAAAAAAGAGAAAAGGCCCAAATAAAAAAATGAGAGAAAAAGAGAGAAGGGACAATGCTACTATCCTTTTTCAACACTTGTGCTTCAAAGTAGCACCATGATCTTCATGTTAGACAGTCTCCTATTTAGTCACTTTCATATACTAGTGGGAATGTTTCATTATAGAACTTGGCTTGTATATTCCAATGATGGGCTTCCTCAAAATGCCCTAGGTCTTTGTGAGTAATCGAGTTGGGTGCACACCCACTTAGTTTCTTTTTGAGCTTTCATACACTTATAGCTCTAGTGCATCCATTGCATGGCAATCCCTACTCACTCACATTGATATCTATTGATGGGCATCTCCATAGCCATGGATACGCCTAGTTGATGCGAGACTCTCTTCCCCTTTTTGTCTTCTCCACAACCACCATTCTATTCCACCTATAGTGTTATGTCCATGGCTCACGCTTATGTATTGCGTGAAGATTGAAAAAGTTTGAGAACATCAAAAGTATGAAAAAATTGATTGGCTTGTCATCGGGGTTGTGCATGATTAAATAATTTGTGTGATGAAGATAGAGCATAGCCAGACTATATGATTTTGTAGGGATAGCTTTCTTTGGCCATGTTATTTTGAGAAGACATGATTACTTTGTTAGTATGCTTGAAATATTATTATTTTTATGTCAATATTAAACTTTTGTCTTGAATATTTAGGATTTGAACATTCATGCCACAATAAAGAAAATTACATTCATAATTTTTGTTTTTATCATTTACCTACTCGAGGACGAGCAGGAATTAAGCTTGGGGATGCTTGATACGTCTGCAACGTATCTATAATTTTTGATTGTTCCATGCTATTATATTATCTGTTTTGGATGTTTAACTGGCTTTAATTTGCTCTTTTATATTATATTTGGGACTAACCTATTAACCGGAGGCCCAGTGCCAGTTTCTGTGTTTTGCCTATTTTAGATTTTCGCAGAAAAGGAATACCAAACGGAATCCAAACAGAATGAAACCGTCGCGATGATCTTTCTTGGACCGAAAGAAAACCTGGAGACTTGGAGTTGAAGTCTGGAACTCCACGAGCCGGCCAAGAGGCAGGAGGGCGCGCCCCCACCCTCATGGGCCCCACATAGCTCCACCGACGTACTTTATTTGCCTATATATACTCTCATACCCTAGATCGGTCACAGAGAGCCACGGAACCACTTTTCCACCGCCGCAACCTTCTGTACCCATGAGATCCCATCTTGGGGCCTTTTCCAGCGATCTGCCGGAGGGGGAATCGATCATGGAGGTCTTCTAAATCAATACCATAGCCTCTCCGATGAAGCGTGAGTAGTTTACCAGAATCCTTCGGGTCCATAGTTATTAGCTAGATAGCTTCTTCTCTCTCTTTGATTCTCAATACAAAATTCGCCTCGATGTAATACTCTTTTGTGGTGTGTTTGCCAAGATCCGATGAATTGTAGGTTTATGAACAAGATTATCTATGAATATTATTTGGTTCTTCACTGAATTCTTATATGCATTATTTGATATCTTTGCAAGTCTGTTCGAATTATCGGTGTAGTTTGGCCTAGTAGATTGATCTTTCTTGCAATGGGAGAAGTGCTTAGCTTTGGGTTCAATCTTGTGGTGTCCTTTCCTAGTGATAGTAGGGCAGCAAGGCACGTATTGTATTGTTGCCATGGAGGATAAAGATATGGGGTTTATATCATATTGTTTGAGTGTATCCCTCTACATCATGTCATCTTGCTTAAAGCGTTACTCTATTCTTATAAACTTAATACTCTAGATGCATGCTGGATAGCGATCAATGTGTGGAGTAATAGTAGTAGATGCAGGATCGTTTCGATCTAGTTGACACGGACGTGATTCCTATATTCATGAGCATTTCCGTAGATATCTTTGTAACTATGCGCTTTTCTATCAATTACTCGGCAGTAATTTGTTCACCCGCCATAATACATGCTATCATGGGAGAAGCCACTAGTGAATCCTATGGCCACCAGTTCTCTTTCTTATTATATCGCATCTCCTTTATTTACATCGCATCTCATTTACTATTTTGCAATCTTTACTTTCCAATCTATAAAAGAAAAATACCAGAAATATTTACTTTAATATCTCTATCAGATATCACTTTTGCAAGTGACCATCAAGGAATTGACAACCCCTTTATCGCGTTGGTTGTGAGGTTCTTGATTGTTTGTGCAGGTACTAGGTGACTTGTGCATTGTCTCCTACTGGATTGATACCTTGGTTGTCAAAAATTGAGGGAAATACTTACGCTACTTTGCTGCATCACCCTTTCCTCTTCAACGGAAAACCAATGCATGCTCAAGAGGTAGCACGCGACTGATGAACATGAAGACTTGAATGACACTGCGGCAGGCCCTCAATCAACAGACGACTCCAACAATGCTGGCGCTCCTCCATCGACTTCATGATGATATTCTTCAGGGGCATTAGTCCTCATTTTTCTTCCCTTTTGGTCATTCGATGACAAAGGGGAGAAATTTCAGTTAGTCTTCAAGCGGGTCTCTTTATATGGGCATTTTTTTGCTAAGTTACAACTCTCACTACTAGGAAAAGGCCTACTAGTGGCGCACCAGTTTTGCCTACTAATGGCGCACTACTGGTGCACCACTAGTACCACACCACTAGTATTTTTTACTAATGGAGCACCACTAGTGCGCCATTAGTATCTGGTATACTAATGGCCCACCACTGGTGCGCCATTAGTATAGGCCACGGTGCGCCATTAGTATAGGCCACTCGTGCGCCATTAGTATAGGCCACGGTGCGCCATTAGTGTTTTTGAATTTTGAAGGCAGGAAAATAGTAGTGGCGCAGCGTCTAACCCCCACCGTGCGCCATTGCTATTTTTGAATTTTGAATTTGGATCTCGATCGTGATCTTTTTGCCCATCTTTTGCTCGCTTTTTGGCACGATATTATTTCAAATTTTGTTCCTGTTTTTGGATCTTGTACGTTCTTTTGTCGTGTTCTTTTGCCGGAGAGGAGTTCGTCGGAGAGGAGGAGGAGGAGGTCACCGGAGAGGCGCTAGCCTACATTGCCGGAGAGGAGGAGGAGGTCGCCGGAGAGGAGTTCACCGGAGCATCGGAGAGGAGGAAGGAGAAACCATGAGTGGATGGGAGGAGAGGAGGGAGGAGGAGCTCACCGGGGAGGAGGAAGGAGAAACCGTGAGGGGAGGGGAGGTGAGGAGAGGAGGGAGGAGGAGGTCGCTGGAGAGGAGGAGCAGGTCGCCAGAGAGGAGGAGGAGGAGGTCGCCGGAGAGGAGGAGGGTAGTATGGTGGAGGAGAGAAGGGAAGATGGAGTGGAGGAGAGGAGGAGATGGAGTGGAGGAGAGGTGGAGTGGAGGAGAAGAATGAAGAGGTAAGGAGGAGAGGACCACGCCCAGCCATATATACGGCATAGTAATGGCGCACCATGGGCAGGGCGCCATTATTAACTTTTTTTTTGACTTATTTTGAAGTTTGAAGGCGGGAAGATAGTAATGGAGCACCATGGGCAGGTGCGCCATTAGTAAGTTTGAATTTTTCTGAATTTTTTTGCCTCTCCAGATCTTAAAATCCCCGTATCTTTTTTTCTGGTAGGTTTTTGAGGATTTTGAAAATTTTTAACGAGGTTCCCCCGTTAAATTCGTATGTAACTTTTCGAGTAGAGGATTTTTCATATAAAAAACGTTTTCATCCGAGTTCGTACACAAAAGTTATGCCCATTTTACAAATTCTCGAGAGATTTCGCAAATAAAGTCGAAATTCATATTTGTATATTTTCACAACAACTAGACCACATATCACATGGGAAACTTATTTTATTTTATTTATTTTTTTACATTTCCATCATTTTTTTAAACTGAAAAGGCGGTCCACAGGGGGGGGGTGCATTCGGTGGAAGTGGTGGCCAAGTTACTAATGGCGCACCGTGGGATGGTGCGCCATTACTAGTTCAACTAGTAATGGCGCACCACTCCCACGGTGCGCCATTAGTAGTCTAAAAAATAAAAATAAAAAATTTGAATTTTTTTTAAACATAATTACTAATGGCGCATCGTGGGAGTGGTGCGCCATTACTAGTTGAACTAGTAATGGTGCACCATCCCACGGTGCGCCATTAGTAGTTTTGAAAAAATTAAATGAAAATTACTAATGGCGCACCGTGGATGTGGTGCGCCATTAGTATTTGCACACTAATGGCGCACCAACACATGGTGCGCCATTAGTATTTCATAATGGCGCACCACATGTACAGTGCACCATTAGTGTCCATATTGGCTATAGCTGTTTTTGTAGTAGTGTCTCGTTCTTTTGAAGTATTTGTTGGATCGAGTGGTAAACTTAAGTCTGATGGTGGTCTGGTACTTTTGCTCTATTTTTCTGCATGCTATTTCCTCATATATGTTAATGCATGCATGCTGAATTACATCAGTCACCATATGTCATCATGCATTTCAAATTCTTCATATCATATATCAAATGCGTGTATGAATTACAAGATATAGGGGGAGATATCCATGATTGTACTCCACAATGTGCATTGGCTATTGAAAGCAAATTCCTCAGATATTCACATCTTCAGGGGGAGTTCTTCTATATTTTGCAATCAAATTCCTCAATATCAGTATTTACACTTCATATGTTTATCAGTGTTGAAAACGTAACCTATATTGTCATCAGTCACCAAAAGGGGTAGATTGTAAGTGCATCTAGTGCCCCTTAGTGATTTTGGTGTATTGAAGACTTATAGGTTAAGGGACTGATGCGTTTGTGAGTGTAGGCATGTCTATAAGTCTATGAGGAGTTTGATATTTACAGTGAAAGTCAAGCCCTAAAAATGTATGTCTTC
Organism: Triticum aestivum; assembly: GCF_018294505.1. Lineage (NCBI taxonomy): Eukaryota > Viridiplantae > Streptophyta > Magnoliopsida > Poales > Poaceae > Triticum > Triticum aestivum. Next base: position 298,670,474 of record NC_057800.1, read on the forward strand.
ATCTGAAGACTTTGGCTTTTTGAAGACTGTGAAAGTGAAGAAATTTGTGTGACCGTGAAGACTTGATATTCATGCGAGGAATATGAAGCGTGAAGACTTTTGTTTTCGTAGTTTCATTTTCTCTTTCTTGAGTCATAGGAAACACTATACTATTAAAGGGGGTCGTGGTAAAACTAAGGAAAAGTTTCCAAGTGATGCTCATCTCAAAATCCTGCACCTACCAATCCTTTCGAGTGAAGTCATTGGAAATGTCATACAGTTGTGACAATTTCTTCAGTGACAGAGACGAAGATCTTCTGGTCTCTAAGGAATTTGTTCTTACTGAGGAGTTAGGAATTCGCCAATGCGGATTGCCTACAAGTGAGGAACATGATAGCTATCGGTGTCAAAACCAATAGATCTCGGGTAGCGGGTCCCGAATTGTGCGTCTAAGGATCGATGATAATAGGAGACAAGGGACATGATGTTCACCCTAGTTCGGGCCACCTTGATGGAGGTAATACCCTACGTCCTGCTTGATTTGCTTTGATAAGTATAGGGGTTACAAGAGTTGATCTACCACAAGATCGTAATGGCTAAACCCTAATTGTCTAGCATGTATGATTATGATTTTGATCGCCTCTACGGACTAAACCCTCCGGTTTATATAGACACCAGAGGACACTAGGGTTTGTACAGAGTCAGTTTATAGAGAAAGGAATCTTCGTATCTGCAAGCTAAAATTGCCTTCCACGCCCAGGAGAGTCCCATCCGGACATGAGGGAAGGCCTTCTATCTTGAATCTTCACGGCCCATCTGTCCGGCCCATGTCACGTAGCCCGAACACCCGAGGACCCCATAATCCAGGACTCCCTTAGTAGCCCCTGAACCAGTCTTCAATGACGATGTGTTCGGCGCGCAGATTGTCTTCGACATTGCAAGGCGGGTTCCTCCTCCGAATACTTCAAAGTAGTTGATCGTCAGTATTATATCCGGCTCTATACAATAGTCATATCTCTGAATCACAAGGGCAGAACATGAATAAGTCCTGTCCTCCGATGATTTTACAGGCGAGACGTTATGTCCGACCATTTTATTATTTCAAACCAGTTTTTGGCCTCCCGTTTCACGGTTCGAGATGCAACCACCGACGACACGTCTTGTCAAAACAGAGATCGTGCCCCCTTATTATGGGATTGTCATCAATACGGGTTTGGGAAACCCAACCGTGTCGTTTCGCACGACCCCCTGGAAATAGGCAAGCTTTAAGGCTCATGGGGGACGGATGATATTCACTGCCTTTATAAGGAGATAAGATTCCCCATTTTTACGCCACGCCTCCCCCTTCCCTAGTCCATTTGCCCTTAAGCTCCAGCGCTCAAGAGCGATTCGCCTCCACCAGTTTCCTCCGCCACTGCCGCGGATAACACCGAGGTGTCGTCCCAGAGGACCCTTCCGGAACAGGGAGAGGTGCCGAAGGCTGTCAAGAACATGGGGGAACCGACCCTCATTGAAACTATAGATGGGGGCCATGTCCAGTTTGGCCCCCAACCAAGTGTCATTCCAGAAACCCACACGGTTCCAGAGACAGAGGAGCAACCCTCTTCGTGACAAGGGGGTGCGCCTACAACACCGGCGTCCTCTGCCAATGGGGAGGCACCTGACACTCTAGTGAGAGCGCTTCAGAGAACCACCATTGTAGAAGAACATTGTACCCTTATGGGTATGGTGATTGAAAAGGTTCAGTCCGCGAAAAGAGGACTGAGCGAAGCCTTCACTAGACTTTTAAGAGGCTTTGAGGTATGTGCTTTACAATATCTTTTAATTTTATAAAAATAAGGCTTGTGTATAGATAGCAGCCCCTGAGACACTGTTCGGTGTTCGGAAAGAAAACCGAACAGAGGATCTAATAACTCATGCAGGAGACTAACACACATATCTGTTTAAACAAGCAGGCTGTGAAGCAGGCGTCAGCTGCCCATGTCGCTGAAGCGTACGAGCTAAGGCGGAAGGCAGAAGAAAAGCAAGGTATGCAATATCGAAGCACACCTTGAAACGATGCCAGCTATCATGTAGTATCTCAATGAGTTTCATAATTATGTTTGCAGCTGACATGTCTGAGGTCGAGGCCCTCAAGAGTGCTTTGTTCGATCCCAGGAAGGAGGCAGAGGAGGAGCGAGCATCCCGCCTTAAGCATGAATCACGATTGGAGGAAGTCCAGCAGGAGCTCAAGGATGCCATAGGCAAATGCGAGTCCTTAGAGCACAAGAGTTCGGAGCAAAACTCCGAACTTGCCGAGGCACTCAAAAGTGCACAAGAAGCTCGGGCCGAAGCCCAAAGTGTTGTTCGGGAGATCCAAGAGCCAAGGCAAATTGCGGCGGGAAAGGCCTTTAACAAGCAGTGCATATTTGTGAAGAAAAGGTATATCTTTCTAACCCGGATTTGGAGTTCTCCAGGAGTGTTTGCGGACCTGCCCCGGAGTGTTGCTGATGCCGCGGAGTTCTTCCGGGCCGAAGAGGGGAGCTCAACGGAGAAGTTGTTCTCGTCGCAGTACCTTGTGCAAGAGCATCCTGTGCCCCTCAGCGATCAGCTGAAGCAATGGACCCAACTGCATAGGGTGGCTGAATTGGCCATGAGGGATCTGGTAATCTGATTTTGGCCCGTCGAACCCATGCCTAGTAGCTACTTCGGTCTCATCAAGCAGCTGGTCAGCGCCTACCCTCGGCTTAATGCCGTGAAGCAGTCGGCCTGTATTGAAGGTGCACGGATGGCCTTCGCCCGCGTCAAGGTGCAATGGGCGAAGATGGATGCTGTCAAGCTTGCAACTGAGGGACCGCCCGCTGGGAAAGAGCATCGCACGCCAGAGCGGTACTTTGATGATGTCCTGAAAGGATCCCGCATTGTAGAGGGCCAATGTTCGAAGGACATCATTTTTGAAGGATATCATGAGACAAGGCTTATGTATTATATATTGCTTATACAAATATCTCCTCCTGTGCGATTGTTTATGATATCTAAGAGTTGGCTAGTCGTCGGCTGCAGCCCCCACGTAGGTAATACGGGGGTGTTCGGGATAACACTTAGAACACACTTGACCCATCGTACTGGTCCGTGAAGGAGGTGTTAGTGCGGCGAACCAGGGAATCAGACTATACGGCTTTATCGCCCTCACTTAGCCATAGGAGTATTATAATGGGATTGTGGACGCAGCCCCTAGTACTGTTCGATTATCTGAACTCGGGTGTTGTGAATGCTCGGCCGGGTGAAGGCCGGCCTATCGCATAATACGGAAGAAGTCGCTAAAGATTTATACTTATTCACCGAATAGCTGACCAGCTCTCGCCACATCATGACAGTCAGTTTTCGGCTTTCTCTACTGAGGTGTTTGTCAAGGTGAACCAGAAACACAATCGCAGTAGTTCTCCCTTTACTACCCTAGCCGATCAGAATGAACGTAAGGTAGCAAGCACAGGAGCCGGGCAACCCAACTATTGACCAAAGACATAATTCGGAGCCAATGCATATAATGCTATATTCGGGACGCCGAATTGCACTTGTGAAAGTGTTCAGACTTTGTTTAATATTTAAAAGATGTACGCGGCTTAATAATGCCCCTGGCGATTTAGGTCATACCAAGGTGCAGATGACAATCGGACAAAAATAGGGAAACATATGTTGAGAGATATGCCAACGCCACATAGGTTTGGGCAAAAAATAGTTTCCATAGTAGTCTGATTGATACGTCAAAACGTATTGATGCAAATAGTGCAATAAGCAACAAGGCTATTTTGCATGCCGAACACAAAGGGAAGCCGTGCATGCGTCCTGAAAGCAGATTGGGTGATCTTTAAGGATCCTTTAGGTACTCTGGCACGCGTCTATGCTGCTTTTCTCCTTGGTATATTGTCCTTCGAGAGGATCATCGTCCGGTGTTTTCATAATAGGCCACGGAAAGAGGCCTTGCCGTTGAAAGGGTGATGTGGTTTGAGGGAACCTGAAAGAAAGATAAAATAAAAAATGAAGAAGAGGAACGTGAGTTTCCAGGTAGGGTCCGACCGTATTGCAGGCATTGTCCTTATTGTGCCTCCATCCTTTCCCATGGTATTTTCAGTGCATAATTATGCGTGTGTGGCACGTATACCACAATTCAGTAGGGGATGAGATGGAGGCCGAATTGCTAATCAAGCTCTTGATGAGCTGGACTGTCGTACAATGTGGTAGTCCGGACTCGTTTGACAGTGTCCGAGGACTTGGCCACCGACGTAATAGTTGGCTTAATGAGGCCATCCTGTACTACCGCTGCCAGGGCCATGGTATGCTTCTCAGTGTGGAGGGAGCGTTCCATGTTTCCATTCACTGTTATGACTCCGCGTGGTCCGGGCTTCTTGAGTTTGAGATGGGCATAGTGCGGGACTGCATTGAAGCGAGCGAATGCTAACTCTTGAGCATGTGTTGGTTTTCCCTTGAAGAGGAAAGGGTGATGCAACAAAGTAGCGTAAGTATTACCCTCACTTTTTGAGAACCAAGGTATCAATCCAGTAGGAGACTACACGCAAGTCTCGTAGTACATGCACAAACAAACAAGAACCTCACAACCAACACGATAAAGTGGTTGTCAATCCCTTCATGGTCACTTATGAAAGTGAGAACTGATAAAGATAATAAGATAAATATTTTTGGTATTTTTGTTGTATAGATTGGAAAGTAAAGATTGCAAAATAAAATAAATAGTAAACTAGAATTGTAGACCGGAAACTTATATGATGTAAAGTAGACCCATGGGCCATAGGTTTCACTACTGGCTTCTCTCAACATAGCATATATTACGGTGGGTGAAGAAATTACTGCCGAGCAATTGATAGAAAAGCTTATAGTTATGAGAATATCTAGGCATGATCATGAACATAGGCATCACATCCGTGTCAAGTAAACCGAAACGATTCTGCATCTACTACTATTACTCCACACATCAACCGCTATTCAGCATGCGTCTAGAGTATTAAGTTCACAAGAACATAGTAACGCATTAGGCAAGATGACATGATGTAGAGTGATAAACTCAAGATATATGATATAAACCCCATCTTTTTATCCCAGATGGCAACAATACAATACGTATCGGTTCCCTTTCTGTCACTGGGATCGAGCACCGCAAGATTGAACCCAAAGCTAAGCACGTGTCCCATTGCAAGAAAGATCAATCTAGTAGGCCAAACCAAACTGATAATTCGAAGAGACTTGCAAAGATATCAAATCATGCATATAAGAATTCAAAGAAGAATCAAATATTGTTCATAGATAATCTTGATCATAAACCCACAATTCATCGAATCTTGAAAAACACAGCAAAAAAGTATTACATCGAATAGATCTCCATGAACATCGAGGAGAACTTTGTATTGAGATCCAAAGAGAGAGAAGAAGCCATCTAGCTAATAACTATGGACCCAAAGGTCTGTGTTAAACTACTCACACATCATCGGAGAGGCTATGGTGTTGATGTAGAAGCCCTTCGTGAACGAATCCCCCTCCGGTAGATCGCCGAAAAAGGTCCCCAGATGGGATCTCACGGGTAGAGAAGGTTGCGGCGGTGGAAAAGTGTTTTCGTGGCTCCCTTGGACATTTTCAGGGTATAAGAGTATATATAGGTGAAAGAAGTAGGTCAATGGAGCTACGAGGGGCCCATGAGGGTGGGGGGCGCGCCTACCCCCCTGGGCGCGCCGCCCTACCTCGTGGCCGCCTTGTTGCTTCCTTGACCTCCACTCCAAGTCTCCTAGATTGTGTTTCTTCCCAACAAGATCCACGAAGGTTTCGTTTCGTTTGGATTTCGTTTGATATTCCTTTTTAGTGAAACACTGAAATAGGCAAAAGACAACAATTTGCACTGGTCTTCGGTTAATAGGTTAGTCCCAAAAATAATATAAAAGTGCATAATAAAGCCCGTTAAACATCCAAAACAGATAATATAATAGCATGGAACTATCACAAATTATAGATACGTTGGAGACGTATCAGCGAACACGGTTCGTCCGAGTAGTGCGTGGTAGCCACTGCAGAAGGGGACGATATCGAAGATCAATTCCTCGTTGCGGAAGTTGTCCGGCGATCCGAAGACCACTTCCAATGTGATTGAGCCCGTGCAGCGGGCCTCTACACCGGGTATCACTCCTTTAAAGGTAGTTTTAGTGGGCTTGATTCTTGATGGATCAATAACCATCTTGCGGACGGTGTCCTGATAGAGCAGGTTAAGGCTGCTGCTGCTGTCCATGAGGACTCGCGTAAGGTGGAACCCATCAATTATTGGATCGAGGACTAATGTGGCCGACCCTCCATGACGGATACTGGTCAGATGGTCCCAGCGATCAAAGGTGATCGGATATGCCGACCATGGGTTGAATTTTGGGGTGACTGGCTCTATTGCATAGACGTCCCTTAGCGCGCGCTTGCGCTCCTTCTTGGGGATATGGGTGATATATATCATGTTCACCGTTTTGACTTCGGGGGGAAATTTCTTCTGACCCCCTGTTTTTGGTGCACGAGGCTCCTCGTCATAATCCTCACTGGGCGACCCTTTCTCCGTATGTTTGGCATTTAACTTGCTGGCATGTTTGAAGACCCAACAGCTTCTATTGGTATGGTTGGCAGGCTTATCCGGAGTGCCGTGGATATGGAAGGGTCGATCAAGTGTTCGTTCATGGCTTGATGAACCGTCTTTGTTTCGTTTGAATGGCTTCTTTCGTTGCGCAGATTTGGAGCCACCGAATCCGACATTTATTGTCGTATTCTTTTTATCATCATTGTTGCTTCGACGCTTATGTTTGTTGCGTCGGGGCCTTCCGTTGCCATTTCGGGCTTCGGAAGTGCCGGGGTCGCTGGTACTGTTACTGCTACGGGCTAGCCAGCTATCCTCGCACACGTAGTAGCGGGTCATTAGTGCTGTAAGGGCTGCCATGGACTTCATCTTTTGTTGGCCGAGGTGTCAGGCGAGCCATTCGTCGCCGATGCCGTGTTTGAAGGCCACTAGGGTTAAGGCATCCGGACAGTCGACAGTCTGGTTCTTTTAATTTAGGAACCTGGTCCAGAATTTCCTTGCCGACTTTCCGGGCTGTTGGAATATATGACTGAGGTCATCGGCATCCGGAGGCTGGACATAAGTGCCTTTGAAGTTGTCTCTAAAGGCATCTTCCAAGTCTTCCCAGATTCAAATAGAGTTTTTTGGGAGGTTGTTTAACCAGTGCCTAGCTGGCCCTTTAAACTTAAGGGGCAAGTATTTGATGGCGTGTAGATCATAACCGTGAGCCATGTGAATGTGGAGAAGAAAATCTTCAATCCATAGTGCGGGATCTGTTGTGCCATCGTATGCTTCGATGTTCACGGGTTTAAACCCTTCGAGGAATTCGTGCTCCATTACCTCGTCGGTGAAGCATATGGGGTGTGCGGTGCCTCTGTATCGGGCCATGTCACGACACAGTTCGGATGGAGTCTGTATGCAGTTTTCAGCCCGGGGTTGGTTATGCCTATCGCACCAGGCTCGATAGCCCTCCTCTAGCGCCGGAGCACGCCCCTGCGATCCGTAGATTGACCTGGTGCGCCGGGCTCGGCAATGTCCTGTCGTCCTGGCGGTCTAGGTCTCGTTGCACCGGAATGAAAACCTTTGGCTGATTCCTCAGGACTCCGCGTCTACGCTTGCCTCCTTAGCACCAAAGAGGAAACTGGTACACTTTGCTCGCTGGCGCCCTCCTGGCCTTGGTCATCATGGCTCACGTTATCTGAACCTCGTGAGGTGAGACTGATATGACTCCGTCGTATCTATAATTTTGGATTGTTCCATTCCAATATTCTACAACTTTCATATACTTTTAGCAAGCTATTTAAGCAAATTTAAACAAACAGCATTTTAAACATTTAAAACACAGATGAAAGTTGCATATTATTAAACTAGATGAAAAACTAAGCAAGTTTCATATACAAAGTTTTTACATATGATGTACGGTTGTTGAGTTTTAATATGCATGGAGTTTAGGGACTTTTCTATAAAACTGCACTCTCTGAAATATTAGGAAAAACCTCCTGAACTGAAAAAACATAACGGGCCGGAAACTGAACTGGCCCAACAGGCACAAAGGGCTGGAGGGGGGTGCTGCTCACCCATGGGCCTATTGGGCTGGCGGATCTGGGCTGGGGCGTGGTCAACGCTCAACAAGCGTGGCTGTGCCCGTTCGATCGAAGCAGGGCCATGGCCGCACTGGTTCGTTGTTGCCAGCGAGGTAGATGGCCGGCGCGGGCTCGCGGGCATGGGGGAAGGCACGGCTCCGGCTAGAAGGGGCCGGAGACGGCACGACGGAGTGGCTTGCGGAGGCGCTGGGGACTCCGGGACAGCGCGACAGCGGATCCGGGCGAGGAACTGCGCAGGGAAGGAAGGCTGGCCGCGGGTCCATGGCGCGGGGCAAGCGAGGATCTTGTCGAGGCTTCGGCAGCCACGTTCGAAGGGGAAGCATGGGAACTTGGCGCCACGGAACTCTCCAGTGAAGCAGCAGCGGTAGCAGGGCCAGGCGGGAGCTTGGGTTGGCGAAGGAGGAGCCTCTCTGGGAAGGCGCGAGCGAGGTGGCGGAGATGGCGGTGAGCCGTGCAGGAGGCGGCGCGGCGAGCTGCGGCTCCGGCGGCCGGCGAGCTTCTGCGCTGGAGCCCCCTGTAAGAGCAAACAGAGGGAGTGAGATGTGAGGGAGGGGGAAGAAGAATGGAAGGAAGGAGAAGAGATGGGCGCGAGGCACTCATCTCCGGTACGGCGGCGCCCCAAACAGCGGCGGTGGCGCTCGTTCTGGTTGGAACAGGAGCTGGGTTCAGCTGGGGGTCTCGGGCGTGAGGATGAGGTGGATCAAGAGGAGTGGCTGGTTGGCTCGGTGGAGAGATTGGGGGAGATGGATCCCGAGGTGGGAGATGCTGGCTGTCAGGGGAAACTGATCCACGAACACCTATGGGCCCGGCGGACCAGGCGAAGCACACGAGCAGTTTACCCAGCTTCGGAGCTCTCCGAAGAGATAACACTCCTACTGCTGCTTGTCTAGTTGTATTATCTTGTGTTCTTGGTCTCGAGAGAGAGCGTGGTTTTTTCTGGGCTACGAATGAATCGAAGCGAACTGTCCGAACCCCCTCTACTGTCACACCCTAGCTAGTCATGCATCAGAGTGTGTGCATCATGTTTAAATTTCCATTTAATTTGAAATGGGGATTTGTGAAACCCTCAGAATCATTTTTGAAAATGATCCAAATAAAAATTTCTCCAAAAGGGTCCAAGAAAATGCTCATGTTGCTCTCTGAAAATATTGGACAGAGATAAAAATCAAACCAATATTTTTAAGAGCTCATAGGTATTTATTTTGGGCATTTGGAATTAATGCATAAATATTTGCATTGGAAATATATTAGTTATATATATTAATATATGTCCAAATATTATGCCAATTATAAAGGAGCTCTGGAATAATATAACTAGCTCCTGCAAAAATTGGCATAAGGTAAATAAATGATTTAATATTTTTTTTAAATCAAAACAAATGTCAGAAATTAGAAAACAGAAATAATCAAAAAAGGGAAAACTTACCTGGTGCCACCACAGGCCCACCAGCCAGCCCACCTGGCCGGCCCAGCCCGGCCACCGCTCCAGCGAGCTGCTTGGCTTGCCAGGCAGGCAGCCAAGGTGCTCGGCGGCGGCACCGCCGCTCGCCACGCAGCTGCACGTCGTCCTGCTTCCCCCTCTCGCCGCCCTGCTGGCCTGGACGAGCTCCACGTCGCGCCCCGACCCCCCTGGACACCTCCATTCGCCCCCAGTTCCTTTCCCTCGCGCTCCCACGCCATGGCCGACGCCACCGTCGCCGCACCGCCGCCGTAGCCGTGCTCCCCGTCGTCTCCACGCCGCGCCACCGTGTCCAGAAGCTCCGCCGTCATCTACTTCTTCGAGCTAGACGAGCCCCGAGCGCTCGCGTGCCCCGAAGCCGCCGCACCAACCTCGCCCGAACCGCCATCGCCGGAGATCCCCTTCGCCGTCGCCGCCGCAGCAGCTCGTCCCCGACCATGCCGTCCTTTCCATCAAGACCGCAGTGAGCTGGGCTAACTTCCCCTTCCTCTCTTTCTCTTTCTCGTGCACCACAGCGAGCACACTAAGCTCACCCGCACGCGCCGTCGCGGACCTCTTCGCCGACGTGCTCCCGGCCATCCTCCGGCCACCTCACCTTGTCCATCGCACTCACCACGCCGCGTTGGGGCTAACCATGCACTCCCCGCACCTCACCGCACACTCTAGCCACGAGTTCGTCTTCAACCGAACTCCGGCGGCCGCCAAAGTCGCCGCCGGCGCCAACTCCGGCCACCCCGAGCCCAACCACCACCACCAATAGTCGCGGCTCAACCTCAGCAACACGTAGATGCCTTCCGCCGTCCATTTGGTTGCCGGAATGGAAAAAAGCACTTTCGCCGCCGTGTCGGGCTCGCCGGCGGCTAGACGCCGGCGTGTTTGACTCTGACTTTGACCACGGGTGGGCCCCGGTTGACCCCCTGGGTCTATGACATGTGGGGCCCCCTTTGTTAATTAATCCAGTTAGTTTAAATCTAATTTAGTTAAACTAATTGAATACTGACATGCGGGACCCACTGGTCAGTTTGACCTGGACCAGCCCGTTGACCACTGACGTCATCATGACGTAGTGCTGACGCAGTAATTTAATTACTGGAATTATTTTTACACAGGAAATTCCAGAAAATGTTTCAAACTTCCAAAATTCATATAAAATCAACCGTAGCTCCAAATTAGACAAATTATATATGAAAAATGATCATAAAAATCCAATCTATCCATCTGTACTATTTCCATGCATGATCAAACAAGTTAAATTGATGTTTTAAACAGAACAAGGAAAAGCACTTTAAAAGGCCATGTTTGAGTTTGAAATTTGAATCTTTGATTCAAATTTGTTCAAACCCTTCTGGTTTTAGTTGCATTAGCCCAACACACTCATATTGCCATGTTTCATGCATGCATCATATTGTTGCACATTGTTTGGTGATGGTTGTGTATCGGTGTCCTTTGCGACAGGTTCTGCCTCCGAGGAGTACCGTGATTACCCTAACGAAGAACCGTACCAGTGCATCGAACCATCAGGCAAGCAACCAACCATTTGATCATATCGATACAATCCCATGTTCTCGCTCCTGCTCTCTTTTACTGCATTAAGACAACGCGTTTCAAACTGCTGTGTGCTACGGTAGTTGAACCCATTTCCTCTGCATGACCTGTCATTGCCACAGTAACTAGATGAAACCCACTAGCATGTGTAGGAGTTGATTGAGCCATATGTATGTGTTGTTCCTACCTTGCTATGCCTGCTATGCTTAGAGTCGTGTCAGGTCTGGTTCATCTGGGTGATGGCTAGAGTGAAATGATTATGTCGGTAATGAGAGTGGTGTGGTGAACACGATTTGGTAAAGGTATCGATGAGAGGCCATGTAGGAGTACATGGTGGGTTGTTTCATTGAAGCCGACCTTAAGCACTGAGATCTGTATGTGTGATTTAAGATACAGCTACTACCATGCATTGGGCCCTGAAATATGACCCCGCTCGACTTCTTATTCACCCTAGCTCTCTGTCTAGGAGTTGCAAGTAGTTTCTGGTGTTTGTAGCCTACTGGAGGCCGTGGACAGCGCTGACCATAGGGGTGGGCTGTGATGCGGTAGGTACGTGGCCGGGTGTACCGAATACCCGTTAGGTATCTCGGGAACCCTGTTCACATCGTTCGGGGCCGTATGGGAAACCTCGGCCGGACTCCCTGCGGATGGAACCTGGATAGGCGATAAACCTGGACTAGAGGCTTAAGTGTTTAGGTAGGTCGTGGTCTACACCCACGTTGGCTTTCGCTTGATGTCTGCCGAGCACATATCGTGTGCAGACGCTAAGTGGTGGAAACATGTATGAAGAAGTACACCCCTGCAGGGTTATCATGATCTACTCGAATAGCCGCGTCCGCGGTAAAGGACTACTTGGTTGCCTATACAGTTCATAGACAAGTAAATGGAAACTACTAAAAGCCTCAAGATAAGTGTGAGTGCCGAGGATGGCTCTTCCGTAGGAAGACGGAGGTGGATCCTCGGTAGTGTATTGAAGTGGTGAGTAGTGGACTCGTGTGTGCAAAACCATTTCAAGTTGAAGTATCGTAGGATAGACTAGCCAAGAGTCAAAGCTGGCTTGCTGCAATAGCTCCACCAACCCTTCTTGATACTATGCATGTATGTAGGATCTGATGTAAGTCTTGCTGAGTACCTTTGTACTCATGTTGCTATAATTTACATTTTTTACAGAAGACGCTGCAACCCCTTCTGATGGGTTCTATGTAGACGTTGACTTCAACGAGTAGGCTAAAGGCCCAGGTGGTGATCCTGAGCTTGTGAAGGACCATGTAGTATAGCTAGGCTTTCCAAGCCTCTTTTATTTTACTAGTTGTCTGTACTCAGACAAGCTACTTCCGCTGCTGGTTTGTATGACTGTATGACTTGAATGCTGGGTCGTGTGACCCGTACCTTGTGTATGTTATGTATGGCTCTCTGAGCCTTAAAAAAAGTACTTGTGTCATAGAGTCATGTTGTGATGCTTCGTTGTATTTGCACATATCGAGCATATTGTGTGTATGATTGACATGCTTGGTATGTGTGGGATCTGACTACCTAGTTGTTTATCCTTAGTAGCCTCTCTTACCGGGAAATGTCTCCTAGTGTTACCGCTGAGCCATGGTAGCTTGCTACTGCTCTGGAACACTTAGGCTGGCCGGCATGTGTCCTTCTTCGTTCCTGTGTCTGTCCCTTCGGGGAAATGTCACGCTTTGAGTACCGGAGTCCTGTTAGCCCGCTACAGCCCGGTTTACTGGAGTCCTGCTAGCCCAGTGCTACAGCCCGGACCCACTTGCTGATGACCGACACGTTCGAAGCTGGGTCATGGATGCCTGTCCCTGTAAGTCTGTGCCACTTTGGGTTTACGACTAGTCATGTCAGCCCGGGCTCCTTATCATATGGATGCTAGCAACACTATCATATACGTGAGCCAAAAGGCGCAAACGGTCCCGGGCAAAGGTAAGGCGACACCCGTGGGGATACCGTGCGTGAGGCCGCAAAGTGATATGAGGTGTTACCGGCTAGATCGATGTGACATCGAGTCGGGGTCCTGACAGCGTTGGCATCAGAGCCGGACTGCTTGTAGGTTCTCCAAGCCAAACTGGTCGATGTTGAGTCTAGAAACTCTTTAGTTATATGTAGGGGAATTGTTTGTGGGTTGGAACGTAAGGCTCTTTTACTCCTTTATCTTATGACATTCTGATCTGAGTCAGTCCATTCTTCCACCGGGGGTTAAGGAATTAGGACCTATTCTCTCTATCAGGATCACGTGTTACTAATCAGTAGTACCTTATAGGTATGGTGGATACAAGCCTAGTTCAGTTCTTCTACCATATTATGTTGTTAGAATGGATTCAAAACTTTGATATGATGATGTTGAGTGTGTACGAAATCCTTTGTCAAATGTCTCAAATCCTTCTTGAGCATTTACAGCTGTTATGCTGCCGAAATTTTGCTAGAAATTCTAATGCCTTTGCATTATGATTGTGCTTTCAGATGGCCACTCGCGACCTCAATCAAGTGGTTCGCCTGACTCGATGCCTAGATGTACCCGGCCATACTGCCAAGTTGGTCAGGGTAATGACTGAGGCTGGATACCGTTGGTATCCTAAGTACACGGTCGAAGAGCAATTCCGAGACTTTAATCAAAGCCAGTATCTCTGCACTGTCCGGATATTTCTATCTTATCCTGGATCCACCGAGCCCCTTCACTGCTCCTATGGACTCGGGGTTACTATTGAGATGGCTGTGCAGGATGCCGCCTACTCTATGATGACCATCATGCGAGTCAGGTCTGGTCTATTTCGGGACTCTGATTTCCGGTATATGCCAGGATCACTTCCGGGAGCACAAGGGTATCTCCAGGCTATCTATGCTGACCCCACTCAGGAGGATTCACGGACTCGCACCACTGCTGAGATGCTCGAGGATAAGGCACATCTGTTGCTGCGGGAACATCCGCTTCCACGGCAAGGACTTGCGGCCCTGCCAGAGCTTCATGTTCCCCGGCAAGCTTGCCGGAGCAAAACTTGTCGGGAGCGTCTGCTTCAACGGAACAAACCATAAGTCTTGCCGGAGCAGACTGCCCCTCAGCAACCTTGGTGTTGATCTTGGGGACTTTCTTGGCGGCGGCTTCGGGGAGCTCTGCCGGAAAGTAGTCACCAGAAATCAACTTCCTCTTCTTGCTTTGTCCAGTTGATGGTGTTACGGATGGTTGAGTCAACTTGAGCACAAAGATCCCTGGTTCCACAGGTAACTTTAGTGCGGCGCACTTTGACAGGCCATCAGCAATGTCATTCTGAGCTCTTGGGATATGCTCCATTTGTAGGCCGTCAAAGTGCTCTTATAGCTTCCTCACTTCATCAACATATGCTTCCATCAATGGACTTTGGTATTTCTTGTTCACTTGTTGGACGACGAGCTGTGAGTCACCCCTGACAATGAGCTTCTTGATCCCAAGGTCTGCTGCGATTCTGAGACCGGCAAGCAATCCTTCATACTCTGCAGTATTGTTGGTTGCTTGCTCCTTGGGAAAGTGCATCTGGACTACGTACTTGAGGTGCTCTCCGGTGGGTGCGACAAGCAGCACGCCCGCGCCGGCGCCTTGCAGCGAGAAGGCACCATCAAAGTGCATCAGCCACTCTTTGCTTACCTCTTTGACGGGGATGCTCGTCTCTGGAATTTCTTCATCTGGTGTTGGCGTCCATTCTGCTATGAACTCTGCCAATGCCCTGCTTTGGATAGTTGAAGTGCTCTCAAACTTGAGGCCAAAGCTTGACAGTTCCAGCGCCCACTCGACAATCCTGCCTGTTGCTTCTGAATTTTGCAGTATCCTCTTCAGCGGAAAGCGAGTGACGACTGTGATCTCATGTGCTTGGAAGTAATGGCGCAGCTTTCTTGAGGCCATGAGGAGGCCAAAAAGCAACTTCTGCACTCCAGAGTACCTTGATCTAGCCCCTTGCAGAAGAGAACTGACAAAGTGAACTGGGCGCTGCACCATTCTCTTCGGCATTTTATCATGCTCCTGCGCAGATCCATCTTTTTCGGGACCAGAGCTTGTCGGCGAAGCCCCCTGCTTGTCGCTGGATGCATCTGCCATGGTTGTTGGCTCGTCATCCGCCTCCCTCTCCGCCACTAACGCAGCACTAACCACTTGATTGGTCGCCGCTATATACAGCAGCAACTTCTCTTGTGGCTTAGGTGCGACAAGTGTTGGAGTGGAGGACAGGTATCTCTTCATGTCCTGCAGCGCAGCCTCCGCCTTCGGAGTCCATTTCATTGGACCAGCCTTTTTCGGAATTTTGAAAAATGGCAGGGCGCACTCAGCAGATCTAGAGATAAACCTGCTAAGAGCAGCCACGCAACCGGCAAGCCTTCATACATCCTTGACGCGCTTTGGTGATTCGATCTGCTCAATGGCCTTGATCTTGTCGGGATTGGCTTCAATTCCCCGCTGAGACACGAAGAACCCGAGAAGCTTGCCGGAAGGGACTCCAAACACGCACTTCTCGGGGTTAAGCTTGAGGTTGATCTTGCGCAGATTTGCAAATGTCTCATCTAAATCTTGAATCAGGGTCGCCCTGTTCTTGCTCTTGACCACTATGTCATCCATGTAGGCTTCCACATTTCTGTGCATCTGCGGCTCAAAAGCGTGGTGGACTACCCTTGCGAATGTTGAACCGGCATTCTTCAAACCGAAAGGCATCCGTACAAAGCAGTACGTGCCACACGGGGTGATAAATGCGGTTTTCTCTTCATCTTCTTCTGCCATGAAGATCTGATGGTATCCTGAGTATGCATCAAGAAATGAAAGCAAATCACATCCGGCTGTGGAGTCAACAATCTGGTCAATACGCGGCAAGGGAAATGGGTCTTTGGGACAAGCTTTATTAACATCAGTGAAGTCAATACAAAGTCTCCATTTCCCATTAGCCTTGCGCACAACAACAGGATTGGCCAACCACGTGGGATGGAGCACTCCTCTGACAAGGCCTGCTGCTTCCAACTTCTTGATTTCTTCTGCGATGAATTCTTGGCGCTCCACTGCCTGCTTCCTGACTCCCTGCTTGACGGGCCGCGCATGAGGACAGACGGCAAGGTGGTGCTCAATTACTTTCCTGGGAACACCGGGGATATCAGACGGTTGCCATGCAAACACGTCGACATTCGCCCGCAGGAAAGCAACGAGCGCGCTTTCCTATTTGGGGTCAAGAGTGGCGCTGATGGTGAAGGTACCACCAGCGCCATCCTCCTTGGTGGACACCTTCTTGGTCTCAGGTGGAGCTGCCATTGCCTTCTTACACTTGCCGGTGGAGCTCGATGGTGCGTCCTCGACGGTAGCGCAGCACTCCGAAGAGGTGCGCTTGCCGGAGTGGGCATCACAGCTCTTGCCGGACTTGGTCTTCTTCTTCCCCCCGGGAGCTTCAGTGGCAAGTGTCTTGCGTTCTGCTGCGGCTGTTGCTTCCCGGTAGATCTTGTCGGCACAGATAAGAGCATCCTTCTTGTCGCCAGGGACAGAGATGACACTTATCGGGCCTGGCATTTTCAGTACGTTGTACGCATAGTGAGAGGCTGCCATGAACTTGGCGAGTGCCGGTCGGCCAAGGATTCCATTGTAAGGTAATGGAAAGTCGGCAACGTCAAACGTGACCCTCTCAGTCCTGAAGTTCAGTTCGCTGCCAAATGTTACCGGCAACGTGATCTTTCCCTTTGGCTTGCTCCTTCCCGGGTTAATTCCTTGAAATGTACCGGTCTCTTCGAGCTCGCTGTCAGGGATCTAGAGTTTCTAAAGCACCGCGGAGGAGATCAGGTTCAAGCTGGCCCCGCCGTCAACTAGCATCTTAGTGACCTTGAGGTTGCGGATTGTTGGTGAAACCAGCATCGGCAAGCACCCGACCGCAGTTATGCAATCAGGATGGTCCTCAATGTCAAAGATGATAGGCGTGCCGGACCATTTCAGCGGCTTGCGTGACTCGACGGGTGGTTCTGCTGCATTAACTTCCCGCACCCACTGCTTTAGCTGGCGGTGCGAGGCATGCAGAGAAGCACCACCGTCAATGCACAGGACCTCTGTGGCTTTCTGGAACTCCTGCTCATCAGTCTCCTCATCATCCGTGTCTTCATCGTCATCGTCATCTTCATCCTTGTCGCGGCCGCGAGGAGGTCTGTCTCCTTGCCGCTGCTTGGCCTTGCCGCGGCGTCCTCCTCGGCCGGGACGTTTCTTGCCGGATCCCCCAGCACCTTCCTGGGCCTTCTCCTTGTCGTGCCGCTCGTATTCAGCTTTCTGTTGCTCAACAAGATGTTCGACTTTCTTACAGTTCTGGAGATCATGGCCCTTGGTGCGGTGGATCTTGCAATACTGCTTGTTGGTGACGTCCTGCTTGTCGGCGACCGCCACCTCCACGGCAACCTCCTTGCCGGAGTCACCAGCTTTGGCTTCCTTGGCGCCACCACCGTTGCCGGACTACTCAACAACTAGCACTTCTTTGCCTTTCCTCTTTCTGTTGTTCCGCCGCCGGTTTTTTCTTGCCGGGGCAGCATCTTCACTGTCAGTTCCTCCCGCTCCTATATTTTCTCCGGGGAGTCTCCTCCCTTCCTCAGCACGTGCACACTTGTCGGCCAGTGCATATAACTCCCTGATGTCCCTGATCTTGCACATCGCCATTTCCTCCCGCATGCTGCGGTTTAGCACATTCTGATGGAACGCGCTGATCACCGCGGCAGGGTGGACGTCTGGGATGTTGTGCTGCACACTGCTGAATCTCTAAATGTACTTGCGCAGGGGCTCTCCTTCCTTCTGGGCGAGCAGATGAATATCACTCTCCGGGCCATGAGGCTTGTGTCCGCCTGTGAAGGCGCCGACAAACTGATGGCACAGATCAGCCCAAGAGGATATGGAGTTGTCCGGCAAGTGCATGAGCCAGGATCTGACATTGGGCTTGAGCACCAGCGGGAAGTAGTTGGCAAGGATCTTGTCATCTCGTCCCCCGGAAGCCTGCACTGCAATGGTGTAGATGCTGAGGAACTCCGATGGATGCGTCTTGCCGTCGTACTTCTCCGGTACGTCTGGCTTGAAGTTCTTTGTGCTGGGCCACTGGACTTGCTGCAGCTCACGAGTGAACGCAGGGAAACCTACCGCGTACGGTAGATCGCCTGGTTCCCCTGGCGCATGCATGTCAACAAAGGGCCCAGCGCGCTTGTCGGATTGACGTTGCGCTTCTCTTCGGCGCTCGATGCGGGTTCGAGCGTCTTCTTGTTGTCGATCATGAAGAACTTGGCGCTGATCGCGACGAGCTCGTGGATCCGAAGATGCGGTGGAGTCGTTGTCGAGGTGGATCCAGCGAGTCGGCGATCTTGGCCTTCGGGGTGGTGATTGCATGGTAGTTGCACCTCCACCCGTTTCATCACCACCAGCTCGCACCCGGCAACCCTGCCGCGGCGGCGACGCGCTCGGCTGCCGCGGAGTGTCGCCGTTGGCGTAGCCGATGAGACTCTGAATGGTGGCCCTCCATTCGTCGATCTTGTCCGACGTCGGAGGGTAATCTAGGAGAAGTTGAGCTCGCGCCAAAGCTTCTGCTGGAGTGGTGGGTGGCAGTGGCGGACGGCGCGAGGAGCGGGACGTGCTCGAACTTCTAGCTATGTTAGAAGGAGCAGTATCCCGTCCAGGCGACCGTGCCCCGCTCGCGCCAGCATGCTGGTGTGCATGCTGGTCTTGAGCGCCCCGAGATCCACCAGCTTGGTCTTGGCCTATCATGCATATGGCACTGCTAGTGCCATGACGCTGTTGATCTTGCGCCTCCTGAGAGTGGCGTGGAACATGTACAGCCGCCGAGGTTTGTGCAGCCTTGTTCTTGGACCTGGCGGCATCATGAGCTTCCTCATCGATGTCCATTCTTCCGCCGGCGTCCATTCCACCACCCGTTTGCTCCAACGGTAGCGGAAGTGACGTGGACAGAGCGGCTGCCGCCGAAGTCTTCTTCTTCGGTGGCATGTTGATGAAGGGAATGAAGATCTAGCTCGTGTGAACGCCGGATCAGGTTCACACAATCTCGACGCCCCCCTACCTGGCGCGCCAAAGATGTCGGGGGAAACTGATCCACGAACATCTATGGGGCCGGCAGACCGGGCCCCTTTCGGTTCGGTGGGGGCAGAGATAGCACGAAGAGCGGATCGAGGCGAAGCACACGAGCAGTTTACCCAGCATCGGAGCTCTCCGGAGAGATAACACTCCTACTGCTGCTTGTCTGGTTGTATTATCTTGTGTTCTTGCTCTCGAGAGAGAGCGTGGTGTTTTCTGGGCTACGAATGAATCGAAGCGAACTGTCCGAACCCCCTCTACATTGCGCATGGGCCTCCTTTTATACGCTAAAGGGATCACCGACAGGTGGCAACACAGAGGAGGGTACAAATGTAAAAAGTGAGGTGGTTGGTACAATTGCTTGTACAGTGTACCCTACCTAACCCTGATGGCAGGGGACAAGGGCATTAAATGCCCGTCTGAGTCGCCCAAACAATGCAGAAAAGGACCGTTAGGGGCGCCATCGTTTGCCATGATGGCGATCTCGTCAGCTTCGCTGGCTGCACAGCCTCCCGCCACGCGCGCCTGGAGAGGCCCTCAGGACGACACGTTGGTGGATGTGCTGGAGCGTGGGCACAGAGTGGCCGCCTGCCGTGGCGAGCGCCTTGCCGCTGCTGTTATCTTGTCGGCTCCGGAAGGTTGTCGCTCACCGGGCCTCGAGGTACCTGGGCTGGTCTTCCCGGCAATCTCCTCTTGCCGGGGCCTTGTTGCCTTGCCGGAGCGCGTGGCGTGTCGCGGCAAGTTCCTTGGCGTGCCTTGGTTGGCCTTCCCGGCAAGCTCCTCTTGCCGGGGCCTTGTCTCCTGAGCTTAAATACTTTGTTCTTGAATGGCTCCAAGGGGACCATGGAGGATCTTGGCGTTTACCCGGCAAGCCTTGCCGCGGGGTGCTGCAACTGCCCGTGCACAAGTTCGGGGTTCTAGGGTACCCCTATTCTAGTACACCGACACTGGCGGCGGGGATTGGATAGGGAGGATCCCTAGAAAATAGGGTTTTTGTCCAGATTTAGACTAGGGACTATATATAAGGAAAAAGGGAGAGTTTAGGGGCTAATCCGACCCTCCAATTAAAATCGAGCGGTCGAGAAAAATACACTATGAAGTCCAATTAACAAAACGGAGACGTTTTGTAGATGTTTGGGGATGATCCAGACACAATGGTGACGACTGCCCGGATCGGGTCCGGGACAACTTTCGGACGCGCGCGATGGGGGGCTGCGGGCTGACGAGAGAGGTTAGGTTGGACCTGGCGGTAGGTAGTGAGCTGTGTAGACGGTCTCGAGCTGAGAGAAGAGAAGAGAGGGAGGCCCGGCGGCTGTTTCCGGAGACCGAAAACGGCCGACGTTAGACCGGCTATACTGCCGCTATAGTTTAACGGTTGGGCTATCAAACGAACTCCGAATGCGATGAAACTTGGCAGGCGACCTACTAACACTAAAACAACACCACATGCCAACTTTCACCTCAATCCGAGAACATTTTCCAGCCACTTATAAAATAATATTTTTGGAGGTGCCGCGGGCGCGTGCAAGTGTGTCTGGGCTCAGAATGGATAACAGACGGAACTGGGGAACCCAGACGGATGCAAGTTTTGAAAACATGATGATGCAATGCACATGATGACATGACAAGTGCAACACGCAAGCAAATGACGTGGCAATGACGACAAATAACTGGGAGACAACTGGCACATCGGTATCGGGGCGTTACAGCTACAATTGATCCCCTATACTTGTGGGTTATCAGAGACTTGCATAGAAATCTCTGCTCATCGGGAGCCAGCCTGAGGAGGCTGCTCCTTGTGGAGGTCTTGGTGTCGTCTGCCTCCTAAGGCTTGGCCCCTCACGAGGGTCTTGGGTTGTTGATGCTGAAGTTGGGTCGTACTAGGCCGTTGGTGAGACACGCCGTGGGCCGCAGGCAGGCAAGTCTGGGTACCCTCGTTCCCAAAACGCCGACAGTAGCCCCCGGGCCCAAGGCGCGCTCGAACTTGGATTCAAGGCGAAGCCAATGGGCAAGTGCGGAGCGCTATGGGCCCTAACCGCCTATGGCCTCCGTTGACGCATGGCGATTGACAGGACGTGGGCGTCTCTGCTTCCCCACGTGGCCTTGGCAACCGTTTGACTTGTCGAGACTCTGCCGCCTGCAATGAGAAAACCATCATTGCATGGGATCATGGAGGCCGGCAGTTGGCCTCCCTCCGGCTATAAATGAGAGGAGGGCAGAGCCCCCCTCGCTCATCCCCATCTTCTCGATGCCCGCTCCTTCTTCTCCGTCTTGCTGTAGCATCCATGGCGCCGATCAGGAGATTCTTCGCGGTGGAGAAAGGAAAGGCCCCTCGGGAGGAGCTTGAACCACTTCCGCCGAAGAAGAGGTTTAACCTCCCTCGTGTCGCCGGCGAAGGACAGGCAGTGATGCATCCTTGGTAGGAGCTGCCTCCGCCTAGCTTCCTGATCCCCTTGTATGCCTGTGTGCAAGGCCCTGGGCCAGGCTAGGGCTGCACAGCCAGCCGGCCCACGAACTCATGCCGACAGGATTGCCAGGTGCCTGGCCTCCTAAGCTGCCAGGACGCTCCGCATTTCGCGCTGATGCACGACAGCCCTTTCTTGCATAGCGCCTGATCATTCCTTAGTGGTGAAGCTTCTAGGTGGGGCTCACACCGGTTTCTCCCTTTCCTTGCTCATCTAAGTGCTCTATGTCCTCGGGTCCTGGCCCTTGAGCGAGGCTCAGCTGCCACTAGTATGCTAGGTCGCATTGCCGTGCTCAAGGCCAGGGGGTGAGGGCTCGAGACCCAATTGGAGCTCCCGGGGCGCGATGCTCGAGAGCTCCCCCTTTAACGTGCAAGCAAATTGCATGAAAAGGGGGTGTCCGGCAGGCCAGCCTGTAGTTACGCTCTAGAGGTTCCTGCGAGCTTGTCCAAGGAGGAGAACATGAGACATGATCACGCTCGTTATCCCGATGCTAATCATTCCACAAGAATATGAAGGCACTGAGGACCCGGTGAGGTGACGTGCGCGGGGCAGGCCAAGAGTCAGAGCTCGATCTCTCAGATTTGTCAGCACTGTAGGGACGGACCCGAGCACAGGCACCGTGCCAGCATGTAGCCCCCATTGCGGGATGAGCAAGAGGAGGGTAAGCAGCGCAGGGAGGCCGCGAAGGGCGATAGGACACCAGGCGGGCAGATGATAATCATAAAGCAGCGAATGATCGAAGGTAAAGCCAGTTCTGATAGATGCAGGAAGGATACATGTCGCAGGGACGGACCCACACGGCTTGGGGAAAATGCAGCCCAAGCAGTGCCCCCAACTGAATGAACCAAAAAGATGTCACCTAGAACCGTTGTTGAAGAAGTGTTGAGGTAGCTAAAGATGCATGCTGCTGAAGTCGCTCCTCACGAGCCGCCCGGGTCCTGAACCTCGAGAGGCTCTGGAGGCGCGGGGGGCTCACGAGGACCCATCGCCATCTCCGACAGGATTGCCAGGTGCCTAGCCTCCTAAGCTGCTAGGACGCTCCGTATTTGGCGCTGATGCACGACAGCCCTGTTCAGGAATCTGAAGGGCATGCGGATGTAGATATGTGGTGGGCCCTTGCATCAGCCAACGCAGGACAACCAGAAGATCTCTTGAGACGCGGCCCTGTTGAGACTAGGAATGTTGACGCAGGCACGCAGCTCGCTGTCCTTGCCGGGCCAAGGAGCTGCGCCGGGTGGTGGGGGATGGTCGCCTTGCATTGCTCTTGCCTCCTGAAGCTCCTCGGTTGCCTTGGTCATGAACTCCTGAGCGCCTGGTTGGTGTGTCAGAGGAGTCGATAAAGTGGTAGCGCCTTTTCTCCTAATCTGGAGATAACGCAGCTCAAGGCTGCCATGCACCCAGCTAGTTTTTGGACTTGCTTTAAGTCTGTTGGCGTTGCCAATTGTGACAAGGCCCGGATTTTTGCTGTCTTTGCATCAATTCCTCTATTGGAAACGGTGAACGCAAGTAGTTTTCCGGCTGGAACGCCGAAGACACATTTTTCTGGATTGAGCCGTATGTCATCTGTTCGAAGGTTGTCGAATGTGAGTCATAGATCGTCCACCAATGATTTGACGTGTTTAGTCTTGATGACAACATCATCTACGTATGCCTCCACTGTGTCTTGCCAATTAGCTTTTCCAGACATGTTTGAATCATCCATTTGTAAGTGGCGCCAGAGTTTTTGAGCCCTAAAGGCATAGTGTTGAAGCAGAAAGGCCCATAGGGGGTAATGAATGCTGTTGCAGCTTGGTCCGACTCCATCTTAATTTGATGGTATCTGGAGTATGCGTCGAGGAAACACAGTGAGTTGTGTCTTGCGATCGCGTCAATGATTTGGTCAATGCGGAGCAGTGTGAAGGGGTCCTTATGGCAAGCCTTATTGAGGTCCCTGAAATCTACACAAGGGTGCCAGGATTTATCCTTCTTTGGCACCATGACCAGGTTTGCCAGCCAGTACGGGTGTTTGATCTCTCTAATGAACTCAGCTCCAAGTAGCTTGGCTAGCTCCTCCCCCATAGCTTGTCGTTTGGGTTCGGAAGATCGCCGCAACGTTTGCTTGGCTGGTTTGAACCCCTTTATTATGTTGAGGCTGTGTTCGGCAAGTCTGCGTGGGATTCCTGGCGTATCCGAAGGATGCCAAGCAAAGATATCCCAATTTTCACGTAGGAACGCTCGCATGGCGACGTCAACCGTCGGATCTAGTTGTGCTCCGATGGAGGCTGTCTTGTTAGGATCCGCCAGGTGCACTTGGAATTTAACTATTTCGTCTGTTGGTTTGAACGAAGTGGACTTGGGCCTCTTATCAAGGATTATATCATCATTGTCCACTTTGGAATGCAGAGTGGTTAACTCCTCAGCTGCGAGGGCCTCAAATAGTGCCTCGTGGGCCAAGGATGCAGTTTTTTTTCCGGCGCGGAGTGCTATATCCGGATCAAGTGATTGTGATAACTCCATTGGGCCCTGGCATTTTGAGCTTCATGTACCTATAATGGGGTATGCCTTGAAAGCGTGTGAAGGCGTCTCGCCCCAATAGGGTGTGATATCCGCTATTGAAAGGTGCCACGTGGAGAGCAACTCTTCGGACCTGTAGTTCTCCGGCGTGCTGAATACTACATCAAGTTTAATTTTCCCCAAGCATCATGCTTCTCGACTGGGGATAATTTCTCGAAAGGTGGTGCCCCTTTGCTTGATGCGACTCTTATCCATTTGCATTTTATTGAGCGTGTCCTCATAGATGAGGTTCAGTCTGTTGACGCCGTCCATGAGCACCTTGGTGAATCGAAAGCCATCCACAATTGGGATTAAGACCAAGGCGGCAGGTGCTCAGACTTATCTGTCCCTTGGTTCGTCGTCGGCAGTAAAAGTTATTGCCGTATCATTCCAAGGGTTTATTGCAGCTACTTGGTTAACTTCGGCGAGGTCGCGGAGCACCATTTTGCACCGATTATTTGAAGAAAAGGTCTCGAAGACTGTAAAGACATTGAGATCGTTATCCTCTGAAGAGTACTTCTCTGGAGTAGTGTTGGTGAGGATGGCCTCACCGCTCTTAGCCACCTGCTGGAGTACCCAACATGCCCGAAGGCTATGTGTTGGTTCGGTATTCGGCGTCGTGTGTATCTGACAGGGCTTGTCGAGCAATTTCGTCAATGATAGTTCTATGACCCATGAAGGATTTGATTTTCTTGTCAATGAGATGATTATGGGGTGCCTCGTTAGGGTGCATTCTTTTTGCCCATTCGATGGGCTGCTTAAAGGCAGGAGGATCCCATCGGGCTGCCTGGGCTTTCTATGCGCTTTCCGTTGTGTAGTACTTCTGTACTGAATTTGTGAAGTGCAGTATGCGGCTGTGGTTGAGGGCATTGAGAATTCCGTCATCCACAAAGTTGCGGCAAAAAACTAAAACCGCGTCGTCGTCATAGCAATCTTTAATCTTGTTTTTAACAAGGAGGAACCTGGCCCTGAAGTGATGGACCGTTTCCTGAGGTTGCTGTCATACGTATATTAGCTCACATACGTCTAGAGGGCCTGAATTGCTTGGGTAATATTGGTTGTGGTGGGTGGGCGTGCTGAAATCCGAACCTTGACCCACTATTGGATCTGGAGTTTGAAGAATCTCTGAGATCACTAGTCCAGGGTCTAGAGGGTCATGGAGACTTTCGGGCTCGACGCCTTATTCTATGTTCGGAGGACATATGGTCTCTTCCCGAAGGTGGGTATCCGGCACGCAGGGCTCGGAAATCAGAACATTGTTTGTTCTTAACTTAGGGGGAGAAGTATTCTTGGCTCATTCCTCCACGACCGCTACCAGATGGGTGATCGGAGGGGACTTGATTTCCCTCTAATCGGGTTTAATCCCAATCCGATCATAGTCTATTGTGACCCCCAGGGCGGCGATGCGATCTAGCAGTTCGTTCGAGGACGAGACATCTGTCGGATCCATCTTTTCAGAGTGTTTGAGGTTGATGCGGAGATGATGTTTAGCGATTGCGGGGGCTACCTTTGGCTTAACGGCCAAGCGGGCTCCCATGGTGAAACCGCCAAGCTGGAGGGCCTGACCTGGAGCTAGGGCCCTTCCAGAGATGATGCTGTCATTGATGACTAGGAGATCCATCAATCCTTCCATCGAGAACACAAAGGAACTCTCAATGAAAGCACCAATGTCGATGTCAAAATCGGCCAATCTCGGGTAGGGGGTCCCAAACTATGCGTCTGAGGATCGAAGGTAATAGGAGACAAAGAGGACACAATGTTTACCCAGGTTCGGGCCCTCTTAATGGAGGTAAAACCCTGATACGTCTCCAACGTATCTATAATTTTTGATTGTTCCATGCTATTATATTATCAACCTTGGATGTTTTATATGCATTTATCTGCTATTTTATATGATTTTTGGGACTAACCTATTAACCTAGAGCCCAGTGCCAGTTTCTCTTTTTTTCCTTGTTTTAGAGTATCGCAAAAAGGAAAATCAAACGGAGTCCAATTGACCTGAAACTTTACGAAACTTATTTTTGGAAGGAAAGCAACCCGGGAGACTTGGAGTCCACGTAAGGGAAGCAATGAGGAAGCCACGATGCAGGGGGGCGCGCCCAACCCCTGGGCGCGCCCTCCACCCTCGTGGGCCCCTCGTGGCTCCCCTAATGTACTTCTTCCTCCTATATATCTCCATATACCCTAAAACGACCGGGGAGCAAAATAGATCAGGAGTTCCGCCGCCAGAAGCCTCCGTAGCCACCGAAAACCAATCTAGACCTGTTCCGGCACCCTGCCGGAGGCATCAATCCCTCTCCAGTGGCCATCTTCATCATCCCGGTGCTCTCCATGACGAGGAGGGAGTAGTTCTCCCTCGGGGTTGAGGGTATGTACCAGTACCTATGTGTTTGATCTCTCTCTCTCTCTCGTGTTCTTCAGGTGATACGATGTTGATGTATCGCGAGCTTTGCTACTATATTTGGATCCTATGATGTTTCTTCCCCCCTCTACTCTCTTGTAATGGATCGAGTTTCCCCTTTGAACTTATCTTATCGGATTGAGTCTTTAAAGATTTGAGAACACTTGACGTATGTCTTGCCGTTCGTATCTATGGTGACAATGGGATATCACGTGATTCGCTTGATGTATGTTTTGGTGATCAACTTGCGGGTTCCGCCCATGAACCTATGCATAGGGGTTGGCACACATTTTCGTCGTGATTTTCCGGTAGAAACTTTGGGGCACTCTTTGAGGTTCTATGTGTTGGTTGAATAGATGAATCTGAGATTGTTTGATGCATATCATATAATCATACTCATGGATACTTGAGGTGACATTGGAGTATCTAGGTGACATTAGGATTTTGGTTGATTTGTGTCTTAAGGTGTTATTCTAGTACAGACTCTAGGGCTGTTTGTGACACTTATTGGAATAGCCCAAGGGATTGATTGGAAAGAATAACTTTGAGGTGGTTTCGTAACCTACCATAATCTCTTCGTTTGTTCTCCGTTATTAGTGACTTTGGAGTGACTCTTTGTTGCATGTTGAGGGATAGTTATATGATCCAATTATGTTATTATTGTTGAGGGAACTTGCACTAGTGAAAGTATGAACCCTAGGCCTTATTTCCTAGCATTGCAATACCGTTTATACTCACTTTTACCATTAGTTACCTTGTTGTTTTTATATTTTCAGATTACAAAAACTATTATCTACTATCCATATACCACTTGTATCACCATCTCTTCGCCAAACTAGTGCACCTATACAATTTACCATTGTATTGGGTGTGTTGGGGACACAAGAGACTCTTTGTTATTTGGTTGCAGGGTTTCTTGAGAGAGACCATCTTCATCCTACACCTCCTACGGATTCATAAACCTTAGATCATCCACTTGAGGGAAATTTGCTACTGTCCTACAAACCTCTACACTTGGAGGCCCAACAACGTCTACAAGAAGAATGTTGTGTACTAGACATCAAGCTCTTTTGTGGCGCCATAGCCGGGGAGGTGAGTGCTTGAAGGTATATCTTTAGATCTTGAAATCGAGTCTTTTAGTTTCTTGTTTTATCACTAGTTTAGTTCATAAAAGAAAACTATAAAAAATGGAATTGAGTTTATCTCATACCCTTCACCTTTTTAATATCTTTCGTGGGTATGATGGAAAGGGAAATTGTGCCAAAGTGTTAGAAGAAGAATGCATTAAAATGTTTGGCACTAAATATTTGAATGATGAGCATGATTGCAATGTTGTTAGTATGAATTCCTTGAATATCCATGATGCTAATGATATGCAAAGCCACAAGCTTGGGGATGCTATGTTTGATGAAGATGATATTTTTTGTCCCCCAACTTTCGATGAGCAAATTTATTATGATGAGAGCATGCCCCCCTTTATGATGATTATTGTTATAAATTGTATGGTATATATATTAATTATATCCATGAAACTTGTCATCATGATTTTAGCTTTCAACTGGATTATGCCTCACATGATAGTTATTTTGTTGAATTTGCTCCCACTACTATTCATGAGAAGAAATTTGCTTATGTGGAGAGTAAAAAAAATTCTATTCTTGTAGATCATGAAAAGAATGCTTTAGGTGCTGGTTATATTGTTGAATTCATTCATGATGCTACTGAAAATTATTATGAGGGAGGAATATATGCTTGTAGGAATTGCAATAATATCAAGTTTCCTCTCTATGTGCTTAAGATTTTGAAGTTATGCTTGTTTTGTCTTCCTATGCTAGTTGATTATTGTTCCCATAAGTTGTTTTCTCACAAATCCCTATGCATAGGAAGTGGGTTCGACTTAAATGTGTTAGTCATATTCTTCATTATGCGCTCTTTATATTTCAATTCTTATCTTTTATGTGAGCATCATTGAAATCATCATGCCTAGCTAGGGGCGTTAAACGATAGCGCTTGTTGGGAGGCAACCCAAATTTATTTTTAGTCCTTGATTTTTCTTCCTGTTTAGTAATAAATAATTAATATAGCCCCTGTTTAGATGTTGTTTTATGCTTTTATTTAGTGTTTGTGCCAAGTAGAACCTTTGGGAAGACTTGGGGAAAGTCTTTTTAATCTTGCTGTAAAAAACAGAAACTTTAGCGCTCACGAGAATTGCTGCCATTTTTATTTGGAAAGAGATATATAGTTAATTATTTTTGAAGATGATTAATAGATAAATTCCTCACGTTCAGAAATTTATTTGAGAATTTTATAAGTTACATAAGTGTAATTTTGATCCAGAATACTACAGACTGTTCCGTTTTTGACAGATTCTGTTTTCGATGTGTTGTTTGCTTATTTTGGTGAATCTATGAGTAGTATTGGAGGGTATGAACCATAGAGAAGTTGGAATACAGTAGATATTACACCAATATGAATTTATAATGAGTTCATTACACTACCTTATGATGGGGATTTATTTTCTTATACTAACGGAGCTTACGAGTTTCCTGTTAAGTTTTGTGTTGTCAAGTTTTCAAGTTTTGGGTGAAGATTCGATGGACTATGGAATAAAGAGTGGCAAGAGCCTAAGCTTGGGGATGACCAAGGCACCCCAAGGTAATATTAAAGGACAACCAAGAGCCTAAGCTTGGGGATGCCCCGGAATGCATCCCCTCTTTTGTCTTCATGCATCGGTAACTTTACTTGGAGCTATATTTTTATTTACCACATGATATGTGTTTTTCTTGGAGCGTCATTTTATTTTATTTAGTTTTGCTTTCTGTTTGAATAAAATACTAAGATCAGAAATTATTAAATTTTATAGAGTCTTCACATAGTTGCATAATTATTCGACTACTCATTGAGCTTCACTTATATCTTTTGGACTAGTTTGTTGTTTGCTCTAGTACTTCACTTACATCTTTTAGAGCATGGTGGTAGTTTTATTTTGAAGAAATAGATAAACTCTCGTGCTTCACTTATATTATTTTGAGATTCTTTAGAACAGCATGGTAGTTTTCTTTGGTTAAGAATCTAGTCCTGATATGATAGACATTCAAGGTGGGTATAATAAAAACTTTCATATAAAGTGCATTGAATACTATGAGATGTTTGATACTTGATGATTGTTTTGAGATATGAGGATGGTAATATTAGAGTCATGCTAGTGAGTAGTTGTGATGAAGTCGGAGCATGATTTATTTATTGATTGTCTTTCTTATGAGTGGCGGTCGGGGACGAGCGATGGTCTTTTCCTACCAATCTATCCCCCTAGGAGCATGCGTGTAGTACTTTGTTTCGATAACTAATAGATTTTTGCAATAAGTATGTGAGTTCTTTATGACTAATGTTGAGTCCATGGATTATATGCACTCTCACCCTTCCACCATTGCTAGCCTCTCTAATACCGCACACCTTTCACCGGTATCATAAACCCTCCATATACCTTCCTCAAAACAGCCACCATACCTACCTATTATGGGATTTCCATAGCCATTCCGAGATATATTGCCATGCAACTTTCCACCGTTCCGTCTATTATGACACGCTTCATCATTGTCATATTGCTTTGAATCATCATGTAGTTGACATCGTATTTGTGGCAAAGCCACCGTTCATAATTCTTTCATACATGTCACTCATGCATCATTGCACATCCCGGTACACCACCAGAGGCATTCATATAGAGTCATATCTTGTTCTAAGAATCGAGTTGTAATTCTTGAGTTGTAAGTAAATAAAAGTGTGATGATTATCATTATTAGAGCATTGTCCCAGTGAGGAAAGGATGATGGAGACTATGATTCCCTCACAAGTCGGGATGAGACTCCGGACGAAAAATAAAAAAAAGAGAAAAAAGAGGCCATAAAAAAAGGAGAGAAAAGGCCCAAATAAAAAAAATAAAAAAAATAAAAAAATTAAAAAATGAGAGAAAAAGAGAGAAGGGACAATGCTACTATCCTTTTACCACACTTGTACTTCCAAGTAGCACCATGATCTTCATGATAGAGAGTCTCCTATGTTGTCACTTTCATATACTAGTGGGAATCTTTCATTATAGAACTTGGATTGTATATTCCAATGATGGGCTTCCTCAAAATGCCCTAGGTCTTCGTGAGCAAGCGAGTTGGATGCACACACACTAGTTTCTTTTGTTGAGCTTTCATACACTTATAGCTCTAGTGCATCCGTTGCATGGCTATCCCTACTCACTCACATTGATATCTATTAATGGGCATCCCCATAGCCCGTTGATATGCCTAGTTGATGTGATATTATCTTCTCCTTTGTGTCTTCTCCACAACCACCATTCTATTCCACCTATAGTGCTATATCCATGGCTCACGCGCATGTATTGCGTGAAAATTGAACAAGTTTGAGAACACCAAAAGTATGAAACAATTGCTTGGCTTGTCATCGAGGTTGTGCATGATTTAAATATTTTGTGTGGTGAAGATGGAGCATAGCCAGACTATATGATTTTGTAGGGACAACTTTCTTTGGCCATGTTATTTTAAGAAGACATGATTGCTTAGTTAGTATGCTTGAAGTGTTATTATTTTTATGTCAATATTAAACTTTTGTCATGAATCTTATGGATCTGAACATTCATGCCAAAATGAAGATAATTACTTAGAGAAATATGTTAGGTAGAATTCCACATCAAAAATTCTGTTTTTATCATTTACCTACTCGAGGACGAGCAGGAATTAAGCTTGGGGATGCTGATAGGTCTCCAACGTATCTATAATTTTTGATTGTTCCATGCTATTATATTATCAACCTTGGATGTTTTATATGCATTTATATGCTATCTTATATGATTTTTGGGACTAACCTATTAACCTAGAGCCGAGTGCCAGTTTCTGTTTTTTCCTTGTTTTAGAGTATCGCAAAAAGGAAAATCAAACGGAGTCCAATTGACCTGAAACTTCACGGAACTTATTTTTGGAAGGAAAGCAACCCGGGAGACTTGGAGTCCACTTAAGGGAAGCAACGAGGAAGCCACGAGGCAGGGGGCACGCCCACCCTCGTGGGCCCCTCGTGGCTCCCCTGACATACTTCTTCCTCCTAAATATCTCCATATACCCTAAAACGATCGGGGAGCACAATAGATCGAGAGTTCCGTCGCCAGAAGGCTCCATAGCCACTGAACACCAAACTAGACCCATTCCGGCACCCTGCCGGAGGGGGCAATCCCTCTCCGGTGGCCATCTTCATCATCCCTATGCTCTCCATGACGAGGAGGGAGTAGTTCTCCCTCGGGGCTGAGGGTATGTACCATTAGCTATGTGTTTTAACTCTCTCTCTCTCTCTCTTGAGTTCTTGAGGTGATATGATCTTGATGTATCGCGAGCTTTGCTATTATATTTGGATCCTATGATGTTTCTTCCCCCCTCTACTCTCTTGTAATGGATCGAGTTTCCCCTTTGAAGTCTTCTTATCGGATTGAGTCTTTAAAGATTCACTTGATGTATGTTTTGGTGATCAACTTGCGGGTTCCGCCCATGAACCTATGCATAGGGGTTGGCACACGTTTTGGTCATGATTTTCTGGTAGAAACTTTGGGGCACTCTTTGAGGTTCTATGTGTTGGTTGAATAGATGAATCTGAGATTGTGTGATGCATATCGTATAATCATACCCACGGATACTTGAGGTGACATTGGAGTATCTAGGTGACATTAGGGTTTTGGTTGATTTGTGTCTTAAGGTGTTATTCTAGTACGAACTTTAGTTCAAGCAATGAACTAAAACTATATATTTAATATAACATTCCAAAATTTAATATTTTGGGATGTTACAAACCTACCACCCTTAAGATGAGTCTCGCCCTTGAGATTCGGAGAGGCTAGCAAGAAATAGGTTACGTTCGGAGGTCTTCACAAAATCCGTCGATTGTCACAGGGGTCTAGGGTGCTACCACCCTTAGAAACATTGTTACTGTTCCATCGAAACTCATATACTCCATCCTTATTCTTCATAGTGTCAGTCTCCTTAGATTCTCGGGAAAATTCCTACTCTGGCTCTTTCGGTAGTGGCATAACCTTTTTCCTCAATTCTTCTGTCGCTTCATCTTGGCAAGGTTATTCCATGACTGGGTCTTCTTAGCTAACGGGTCTGGCGCCAAACAACTATCGATATCTCATGGTGGTCATCAAACATTTTAACTGGGTCCCTGCAGAAAATGGGTCTAGGTTGAACCTCACCATATGACCTACAGTTGGCAACAGCTGCCTTGTACAAGGGTTAAAATTGTCATTCCATTCTAAGGTTTAAACAAGGTTTTGATCGTCCTCCTCTACTATGGGTAAGTCACTCAGATTTACCATCCCATATCGCAAGGAGAATAATAAGAGTAAGTCAGTATCGTGATCAATCCATCCCGCACCCAAATCATTATCATGTATATGGTTTAGCGAACCTCGCACTCTAACAATCGGTCATCCTCAAAAGCATTGCAGAATTTCTCTTGTCGACGAACTAAGTTCGAATATATCCATTACTTCTGCAAGCTGAAGAAAACATCTATCGTTCCTTCACAACTCTCAGGTTTTGCATAAACTGCTATAAGATCATCTCTTGATAAACGTAACTTCTTCTAGGGTTTTTCCTTAGGCAAGAGTGTGCTTGCTTCTCGGCAGGTCGTGGGGCTGTGGGTTATGGCCCATCTCATCACTTGTAAACCATGAACTAATTATCAGGGCAACTGATCATTATAACAACATCAAGCTTCCTAGCATTCTTAAATCCATCCAATTGTACAGTCTCCCTTCCTTCTATTGGTACTAAACTAAGACATGATTTATCAGGCTCATCATGGAGCTTACAATTCCTCCTCATTACCAACATTATACCTCCTTTACGTCCAATAATACTTCCTCCCTTCATATTCTTGGGGTATCCCACATATCGAGACAAAACTCGTACTCATTTTGTCTGTAGTCCACTTTGTGCAATATCATTATCCTTTCCAGAGGTCAAGTGTCCTCAAAGGGTACTACCACCCTTTGGAATGCACAAATTCATCCATAGACCATATTTCTCATATACTCGAAAATTGTCAAAATCTTTCTTCATAGAGTAACAACTTTTAAAATCCAAATCAGTAGCAATGATGCTAACTTTATTTATTCTCAAATTATCACAATCTCCTACACTTCCATTACATGCCTCAACTCAACACCTCAATATAAAAGAATAGTTTCCACTACTACTACTATATTCCTCACAGACTCAACTAGTTAATACAAGTCTCCTTCTGATTGGGACAATCTCTGGCAAAATGTCATGCTTCATTACAATGGAAGCTTATTACTTCTGACAAGTATGGAGGTTTCCTTATGATTTCAAAGCCTCCTTGGGTCCTCGGCTTCATTTTTGGGCAATCGCTGAAGTAGTGCCCTGACTCCTTGCACCTAAAACAGGTGATATGACTCAGGACCTTCCTGGAATCCAATCTATTTCTCTTCCTGGATTTCTCCGTTCCAGTTAGGGCTTCTATTTCCAGTGGGTCATACTCTACTTCCTCTGTCGGGAATTCTACTAGATCCCCATTCTGAAAATTTTGGGAGACGTGTCCTTCTTCTCAATATGAATAGCATGAGTTGGTGCAGGGTTCAATTGGGTCTTCTTTGGGTGTGTCCTCCACCTCTTCCTTCATCACAGGTTCTTCTAAAATTTTCATGAGGGCTCCTTTCATTGCTTCTCTCTTCTGCTGGATGGTTCTCTGAACCACGGGGTAAATGTGACACTGAGGAGGGTAGTGGATAGTCCCTTCACACAAGAAATAAGTAATCTGCCTAGTTGGGCATTCTTCAGCTGGGTGACTTTCTTCATAATGGGGGCATTCATCCTTGTGCTCTTTATGGTTGTGTCCTATTTCTCCACAGAGCTTGCATGCGCAAGGTTTCTTCATATCATTTCCATAAGGCTTGAATTTCTGGGACACAAGCCGAGACTTTAGCAAAGTCCACTTAAATTCTTCCCAAGTGGTTACTCCATGCCATTCGTTGATGGTTTGGTACATCCTCCACTGAGGGAGTCCTAGATTAAGGGGTCCTCGGGCGTCCGGCCTGTGTGACATGGGCCGGACTATTGGGCCATGAAGATACAAGATAGAATACTTCCTCCCATGTCCGGTTGGGACTCTCCTTTGCGTGGGAGGCAAGCTAGGCATCCGGATGTATTATTTCTTTTCTCTGTAACCGACTTTGTATAACCCTAGGGCCCTCCGGTGTCTATATAAATCGGAGGGTTTTAGTCAGTAGGGACAATCACAATCATACATGCTAGACTTCTAGGGTTTAGCCACAACGATCTCGTGGTAGATCAACTGTTGTAATCCTCATACACATCAATATCAATCAAGTAGAACATAGGGTATTACCTCCAACAAGAGGGCCCGAACCTGGGTAAAACATCGTGTCCCCTGCCTCATATTACCATCGACCTTAGATGCATAGTTCGGGACCTCCTACCCGAGATCCGCCGGTTTTGACACCGACATTGGTTCTTTCATTGAGAGTTCTACTGTGACGTCGAAGTTAGGGTTGATGGCTCGCCTCGTTATCAAAGACAGTATCACCTATGGAGGAGCTCTCGCCTCATGCCAAACCCTCTGGTCGGGCGGCTTTACCATGACCGCATGTTCGGCCGTTAAGCCGATGATGACTTCTCAGGTCATCAAAAATCGCCTCCGTGTTGACTCCGAATACTCTAGATGGATGGATCCGGCGGAGTGGCCGTCTTTAAACGAACTCCTAGATCGCATCGCTGCCATGGGGGTCGCTACTGGCTATGATCAGATTGGGCTTAAACCTAATCAGAGAGAAATAAAATCTCCGCCGATCACCCATTAGATAGTGGATTTATGAGCTTGAAGAGCCGGATACCTGTCTCTGGAATGACACTCCAAGCCCTCCGTATCCGGAATCGGGTGTGGGGCCCGGAAAATCATTGGACATCCCGGAACCCGAACTAATAAGCTCGGAAGCTTCTCAAACTCCAAACTCCAAATTGGGTCACGGTTCGGATTTAAAGCCACCCACCCACCACATGCAATATTCAACAAGAAATTCCGGTCATCCGGATATATGCGACCTCACGTGCATACGACAACAGTCGTCGGAAAGAGTCCATCACTTTTGGGCCAGGTTCCTCCTTGTCAAAGACAATATTAAAGATTTCCGCGACGAGGACACGATTTAAGTGTTCTGTAATAACTGCACGGATGAAGGAATCCTCAACGCCATTAACCGTCGTCGCGTATTACACTTCGCTGACTTGGCAACCATAGCACATAAGTACTGCACAATGGAAAGCGCCTGGAAAACTCAGACAGCTCGCTGGGAGCCACTGGTCTCCACCTAACAGCTCGGGCAAGCAAAACGGATGCACCCTCGCGGGGCACCCGAACCCATAGTAAAGAAAACTAAACCCATTACGCGACGCGGAACCGTTCTGGAGGGATGGCTCTATTGGCCATGCAAAATACACATGACACCGGATACCGTACCAACCCACAACCTTAGAGCATGTTGGATACTCCGGCACGTGGCAAGGAGCGGCGAGGATATCCTCAACAAAAACGCCGCGGAGCAACTCCCCTCGGAATACGAAGACCACAGAGTATTGACAGTCTTCGAGACTTTCACTTCAAATAGTCGGCGCAAGAGAGCACTTCGCGACCTCGCCAAAGTCTGCCAAGTCACAACAATAAATCCCTACAACGACACGGCCATAACTTGGATTAAACAAGATTCAAGCAGGAGAAATGTTGGAATTTGCCAGCAGTGTGAAAGGAATCGCCTTAAATCTTGAGAATGAGAATGTACATATTGTTGTCTTTTGTAGTGATACCGCTATTAAAGAAGGAGATCTTGTCAAGCGCACTGGATCTATTGTGGATGTTCCTGCGGGAAAGGCCATGTTAGGCAGTGTGGTCGACGCCTTGGGAGTACCTATTGATGGAAAAGGGGCTCTAAGCGATCACGAACGAAGACATGTCAAAGTGAAAGCCCCAGGGATTATTGAACGTAAATCTGTGCATGAACCCATGCAACGCCAGTGACGAAACAAAAATCCGGTCAGTCTGGGCACCAGCTGCCTTGGTCCTCAACACAATTGTGGATTGCTTTTGGCTCACTAATTTGCTCATGGATGGCGGCAGTGGACTAAACCTCATCTACGAGGACACACTGAATAAAACGGAAATAGACAAGAGCCGCATCGAGCATAGTAATACGACCTTCAGAGGGATCATTCCCAGCCGAGAGGCACGATGTGCGGGGAAAATTACACTCGATGTGGTATTTGGCACGCCGGAGAACTATCGGTCCGAAGAGATAACCTTCCAAGTGGCCCCTTTCAATAGTGGATATCATGGCCTGTTGGGTTGAGATGCACTCACACGCTTTCAAGCTATACCTCATTACGGGTACATGAAGCTCAAGATGCCCGGGCCCAACGGTATTATCACTCTTGCAAGTGATCCAGACATAGCCCTCCGCGCCGAAAACAAAACAGCATCCCTTGCCCTCGAGGCACTGTCTCAGGCCCTCATGGCCGAAGAGTTAACCGCACTACAATATATGGTGGATAGGGATGACATAATCCTTGATAAGCGTCCCAAATCCACCTCCTTCAAACCAGCAGACGAAATAGTCAAATTTCAAATCCACCCGATGGACTCCAAGAAGATAGCTTCCATCGGGGCACAACTGGACCCAACGGTTGACGCCGTACTACCAACGTTCTTGCGTGAGAACTAGGACATATTCGCCTGTCACCCTTCTGATATGCCAGGAATCCCACGCAGGCTGGCCGAACACAGCCTTAATATATTGAAGGGATATAAGCCAGTCAAGCAAACCATGTGGTGATTTTCTGAACCTAAACGACAAGCTATGGAGGAGGAGCTATCCAAGTTATTCGAGGCTTGATTCATCAGAGAAATAAAACACCCGGACTGGCTAGAAACCTGGTGATGGTACCAAAGAAGGACAAATCCTAGCGCTTGTGTGTCGATTTCAAAGACCTCAATAAGGCCTGCCCTAAGGATCCCTTCCCCCTCCCCCGCACCGACCAGATTATTGAAGCTACTGCAGGACACGACTCACTGTGATTCGTCGACGCATACTCCGGAGACCATCAAATTAAAATGAAGGAATCTGATCAAGCCGCAACGACATTCATCACCCCATACGCGCCTTTCTCCTTCAACAGTATGCCCTTTGGGCATAAAAATGCTGGCGCCAGCTACCAAAGCATGATTCAGACATGCTTGGAGAAACAAATCAACAAGACAGTGGAAGTATATGTGGATGATGTCGTCATCAAGACTAAGCACGTCGAGTCATTAATAGACGACATGCGTCTCACATTCGACAACCTTCAGACATATGACATTAAGCTCAATCTGGAAAAGTGTGTTTTCGGTGTTCCCGCAAGAAAGCTGCTGGGCTTCATCGTTTGCAATAGAGGAATTGAGGCAAATCCAGCCAAAGTCCGAGCTTTATCACAAGTGGCTACACCAATAGACCTTAAACAGGTCCAAAAACTAGCCGGATGCGTGGCATCTTTAAGCCGCTTTATCTCCAGACTAGGAGAAAAAGCATTGCCACTTTATCTCCTTCTCCGACATACCGACCACTTTGAGTTGACGGAAGCGGCAACGGCCGGACTGGAGGAAATAAAGGCTCTTTTAGCGAGCAACCCAATCCTGGCAGCACCAAACGTCAGCGAACCAATGTTATTATACATCTCTGCAACACACCAGGTGGTGAGCGCAGTGCTCGTCGTTGAGCGCAAGGAGGACAGACACAAGTTCCCATTTTAGAAACCAGTATACTACGTATCCACTATCCTCACACCATGCAAATCCCGGTACCCTCATTACCAAAAGATAGCATATGCAGTCTTCATGGCATCCCGGAAGCTACGACACTACATTCAAGAGTGTTCGATCACGGTGGCTTCCGAAGTACCACTCAATAATATAATAAATAACCACGACGCTACAAGACGGATTGCCAAGTGGGCTATCAAGCTCCTACTATTCGACATAACATACAAACCACGCCGAGCCATTAAATCCCCAGTATTGGCTGACTTCGTTGATGAGTGGACAGAGGCCGATCTCCCTAAAGAGTATGGTACATATTCCAACTGGGTCATGCACTTCGAAGGCTCTAAAATGCCGGGCGGCTTAGGAGCGGGCGTCGTCTTGATGTCCCCCACTGGAGAAACAGTTCAGTGCGTACTCCAATATTATACATAGACTCCAACAATGCAACCGAATACGAGGCCTTGTTGCACGGTCTTCGGATGGCTACCTCCATGGGCATACAACACCTGGAAGTGCGCGGGGATTCAAATCTCGCAATATCCCAAACAAATGGAGACTTCGACGCCAATGATTTGAAGATGGCGGCCTATCGCAACACCATACTCAAAATATCATCTCGGTTCGAGGGACTCGAGTTTCATCATGTGGACCGAGAAAGGAATCAAGCGGCAGATGTCCTTGCTCGCATGGGTGCCAAGCATGACCCCGTCCCACCTAACCCCTTTTTGTAAAGGCTCTTCAAGCCATCCGTGGTGTGGAAGGATGAGAGCGGCAACACTAATCTGGATCCGATTATATCCCCAGATTCCGAACACAACACCGATATCATCGGGGGCTCAGCCATCAAAATAACACCATCGACCCATCTAATAATGGCAGTAATTGCCCCATGGACCGAACCCTTCTTGGCCTACCTTAATAGGAGAGAGCTCCCTAAGGACTATAATGTGGCTCACTGCATTGTTCGGTGCTCGAAATCCTACAAGGTCCATGACGGAGAGCTCTACAAGAAAAGTGTTATCGGAGTCCTTCAAAGATGTATCTCCGTAGAAGAGGGACGACAGCTCCTGGCTGAAATCCATGCTGGTCTCGGTGGTCACCGCGCCGCGGCTCGGGCCCTTGTTATTAAGGCCTTTCGTATAGGTTTCTTTTGGCCGATGGCCCAAGCAGATGCACATGACCTGGTCCAACATTGCGTCGGATGCCAGCTCTTCGCCAATCGAAGCCATATGCCGCCTACTGCTTTACAAACAATCCCCATTACTTGGCCTTTTGCGGTCTGGGGGCTTGATATGGTAGGACCCCTTAAAGGAGGAATCCATAAGAAAAAATATCTGCTAGTCATGGTAGATAAATTCATCAAATGGATAGATGCCAAACCAGTGAAAACGGCCGAAGCTGGACCGATGATAGACTTTATATCCTGTGTCATGCACCGTTATGGTGCCCACATAGCATCATCACCGATAAAGGCTCCAATTTCATAGCCGATGAAGTGAAACCCTGGTGTGCTAAATTGGGCATTAAGCTCGATTACGCCTCGATCTATCATCCACAAACAAACGGTCAAGTCGAACGAGCTAATGGTCTTATCATGAGCGGCATTAGGCCTAGACTAGTGCGGTCGTTGAAAGAATCAGACAAACACTGGGTTGAGGAGCTAGACTCCATACTCTGGTGGCTGCGCACCACGCCCAATCGCACTACCGGATACACACCATTATTCATGGTGTATGGTGCAGAGGCCGTTTTGCCCTACGACATCATTCATGACTCACCTCGAGTGCGCATGTAGGAGGAGAGAGAAGCCGAGTTGGATCGGCAGGACAATCTAGATGCCTTGGAGGGGGAGCGCGACATTGCAAAGGCCTGCTCTGCATTCTATCAACAACCAGCTCGTAGATATCAAAGCAGAGAAGTGTGGGCCAAGACTTATAATGTTGGTGAACTCGTTCTACGCTTTCTAGAAAAGAAAAAGGACAAACTCAAGCCCAAGTGGGAGGGTCACTTCATCATTAATGAAGTTCTCACTGGAGGTGCGTACCGCCTGCGTGATGCATTGGACAATCGCCTAGAGCCGAACCCATGGAATTCGGCCAGACTTCGAAGATTCTATGCCTAGAGCCAGACTCTTTGTTCAGTTTCTTCTCCATTTTCTTCCGTTTTTTCCTCTCTTTAACCTTTTTGTCTGGCTCCTTAGCTCTTGTGTGGCCATACCGCACACCTATGATGTGCACATCCTTAAATGTATAGACTTAATACCTGGGGGCTTCTTTGATAGAAGCTTATTATTATTTTTTGAGCATCAAGCTCAACACATATGTGTCCTCTTCCACATATGTACCTTTTCTTCGCCATTATATGCATTGTTATGACTTAAGTTTTTGCCAAGCTGGGTTGCCTGGCTCCCATGCTTATGCCCTACGCTCTCGTTTGTTCGGCTAGGGCATAAAGGGAGCACCTTTACGATTGTTATAGATGGGTCATCCGGACTTGTACCTCAGACTGGGTGAAGCCGAAAGCTAGTGTTCTTAAGGGAATATTTGGTCGGCGAACTAAAGACATTTTACCTTCATTATATCATGAAACCCTAGATGTTACGTACACTGATTTTTCGATCACAGTCCGGACTTGCATTCTAACGCATGTTCACCCAGGGAATGGAACCATTAATGGAACTATTCTCCCTGGAAGATGTTTCTTACAATCAACATGTAATATAACATAGCTAGCCAGATACAACTTTTGTGTTCAAGCAACTACGACCCCTATGTCTGGTTTCCACGGATACCCCGGTCTATATTACCGTTACGGAATTCGTAAACACTCCGAGCCTTCAGGTCTAGAGGTCAAAGCAAAAAGGTCTGCCATGACAATCGTTTTACAATTCGGCTAGGGATAAATTTGTCAATCGAGGTACATAGTCAATTGGACTCTAAAACTTCTTCCTCTATGCCATCTAACAGGTTATCTAGCTTACAATCCTGTTGGGAATACTCGGCGGCTATCTTTACATTGTCATATACCAAACTAACTGGAATTTCTTTTCCGTCTGAACCCCGAAGTCCGACCCAGGCCATATGATTCGGATTAAGGTTGGTGTACCGTGTTTTTACCATGGCCCAGGCCTCTCGCGCACCTTGTCGGCAGGCCGATATCTTCCATAATCGGAAGCGCCGCTGAGCTCCTTGGAATGTCTTCACAAGCTCCTCCATACTTCCTGGAGGAGAGGCGGATGGCCACAAAGCTTTGGCAATGCTCCGCATTGCTTGTCGAGTTCGCTCGTGTAGATGGGACAGCTCTTTTAGCAGGTCGCCTTGCGAGGCGGACATTTCCTCTTCGGGGCGGCTAGTCAGCATACCTGCAGACATCAATCTGTTAGATAATTTCTTGCTGAATTACATAAAGGTAAGGTCAAAGGCATACCAAATATGACGCCTCATAGCCTCTTATTCTCCTTTATGGCGTCAGCCAGCTGGTCTCGTACATCTTTTAGCTCTTCGCCCATCAGGATGTTGGAATCCTGCAGCTTGTTCTTCTCGTCCCTGACCCGCCTCAGCACACGATCGCCTGCCGCCTGTTTCCTTTTGGCCTCCTATTCACCCGCCTGGGCGACTTGCGGTTTCTCTTTTAGTTGATCTACCGATCCTGTCAGCGGAGACACAACAATATTAATATTACTGGTATATGATTATCCTTTTTCTGGATGGAAGGAAACATTACCAAGCATTGCCTTTTTGGATTTCTCCAGTTCGGCGGTAACCGCAGCCAACCGGGTCTGACACTTTTCTATCTCTTGAGACAGCAGGATATTCTTCTCCGTGAGTGCCTGATTATACAATGATCCTTAAATCAGTTGTATCAACTCCTTAAAGTCTCGGGGGCTACTAGTATATGATTACCAAATCTGTACTTACCCGCATATATTTTAATTGCTGGTTCGTGGCTCTGGCAAGCCCATCCTGAGCAACTCGGATGTATGCATTGGCTGAGCTGAAGGCATTGAAGGCCTCTTTTAAAAAGTCGGGGTGGCGGAGAGCGGCCCTTCGGCGCCGATGATTCATGCGGCTCTCCACTTCAGAATTCGTGACAGACATATCATTTGAATCCTCTGTAGAAGGACAATCCGGCGTCACTCTCGTGTCAGCCCCCGTCCTTAGGGCAGGGTCTGGAATCTAACTATTGGAGGCACGACCGGTTGGATCCCCTGACATAGTCTGGCAAACACCCTTCCTGATAAGATGCAGCGGATGATGTTACAGTTCGATGTGATGGCCAGGAGGCATATTTAAAAAGTCATACCTCTTCGATGAAGGTTCGGCCGTGTTATCGTCTGCCTTCCTCTTCGACGACTTGTTCGGTGCAGGCGCCATGCTCTTACGAGATGCCTTTGGTGGGGCGTGACGCGTCGAGCGCCTCCCCTTTGGAGGACGAGACAGTGCGGTGGGTGAGGTATATTGAGGAAGCTCTTTCGGAGGAGGTGTCTCTTGATTACTTACATGTGAGGCAGGAAGGAGGGCGGGATAGTCGGCCATGATTGGCACTACTGTGCCATCATAGCTCGCCTGGTAGAATACTGCTTCCTCAAGTTCTACGAATATGTCCAGCTCATCTTCATATCCGGGGTCAAGGTCCCGGTTACTGTTCTCTGGCTATGGAGCGGGGTTATAGATCCCCTCTATAACCTTCTGCCATTCCTATTACAAATGGAAGGGTTAATGCCTATTAAGCATGTCTCTGGGACAGGATT
This sequence comes from Triticum aestivum, assembly GCF_018294505.1. NCBI lineage: Eukaryota > Viridiplantae > Streptophyta > Magnoliopsida > Poales > Poaceae > Triticum > Triticum aestivum. Next base: position 298,713,719 of record NC_057800.1, read on the forward strand.
GAGTAGAGTGATGGGATTAAAACTCACCCATCTAGGAGGATTGTACATAGAAAATCCTTCCCAGAGCGTAAGACGACTGAACTCCTCTTTCTCCCCTTTATACAGATCGACCAGTATTGCGGCCAGGGCGGTAAGGGAATCCAGACCCTTTTGTCCACATCGCGAGGCATCATCTTCCCCATTGTACTGCCACATGGGAAGCCCCGTTAATTGGAGCGGCTGAACACCTCGTACTATGGAAGTTGCCATTACCTTGATTATTGATAGTACAGACTGGGCGAGTGTCCTTATCTTGCCCATTAATTGTTGGACTTCCACACTATCTTCCTCCTCGAGGCTCTGAGGACACCAGCTGTGGCGTTTCTTCAATGGAGCACTGGTAAATTCGGGAAGACCCATTCAGACTGGGTCAGGGAGAGCAACGTCCTCAATATAGAACCACTCTGAGGGCCACTCTTCGGACGCCTTCTTTGGCGCACCGGATAAGTATCTAGTCCTGGCTATGCGCCATATTTTGGCGCCGCCCACCTCAAATATAGATCCCTTTTGGGAGCGACGGACGAGGCAGAACAGTTTCCTCCATAGCTCGAAATGGGCCTCGCAGCCCAGGAATAGCTCGCAAAGAGTGACGTAGCCCGCGATGTGGAGAATGGAACCCGGCGTGAGATTGTGTAGTTGGAGGTCGTAGTACTCCAGAAGACCTCGGAGGAAGGGGTGCATTGGAAACCCGACGCCTCTTATTAAGAAGGATGTAAAGCACACTCGCTCCCCCTGGCTGGATTGGGGAAATTTTCCGCCAGGGCTTCGCCCATAAAAGAGGTTAATCCTGCTCGAACAGGGACTAGATATGTGGGGGGGGGGATCCATGCGTTAGAAGCTTAGCCAGCTGATCGTGGGATACAGAACATCTCTCCCAATCGCCTTTTTCATAGCCATGGGGGTGGGAGGAAGAACCGGGAGCGCTGGCCATGCTGGAATGGTTTCTCCTAGCAAGCTCTAAGGATTTTCCGCTTGATGTGAAATGGGATATGAGATCCAGCCCCTTTAAATAGACGCCCTTCTTACTTGGCCAGGGTGGTATGTGCAAAAATTACTCTGACCTTTCGTGTTCGCTTGACACGTGGAAGCTGAAGCGGTGGAGGCGCAGAAGCCAATGGGTACAACATTAAATGGAAAGCCGAGTATGACTCTTCGGATCAAAAGCTTTGAAGTGTTCGGAGGAAGAACCTACCTTGCAATACCAAAGACTATCAGTGCACTGGACACATCGTCATTGAAGCCTGGTTCGGGGGCTACCGAGGGAGTCCTGGATTAAGGGCTCATCGGGCGTCCGGCGTGCGTGACATGGGACGGACTATTGGGGCACGAAGATACAAGATAGAAGACTTCCTCCCGTGTCTGGTTGGGATTCTCCTTTGCATGGGAGGCAAGCTAGCCATCCAGATGTATTATTTCCTTTCTCTGTAACCGACTTTGTATAACCCTATGCCCCTCCGGTGTCTATATAAACCGGAGGTTTTAGTCAGTAGGGACAATCACAATCATACATGCTAGACTTCTAGGGTTTATCCATAACGATCTCTTGGTAGATCAACTCTTCTAATCCTCATACTCATCAATATCAATCAAGCGGGACGTAGGGTATTACCTCCATCAAGAGGGCCCGACCCTAGGTAAAACATCGTGTCCCCTGCATCCTGTCACCATCGACCTTAGACGCACAGTTCGGGACCTGATATGTCTCCGTCGTATCAACTTTTCCAAACACTTTTGCCCTTGTTTTGGACTCTAACTTACATGATTTGAATGGAACTAACCCGGACTGATGCTGTTTTCAGCAGAATTGCCATAGTGTGCGGAATGACCTAAAAATCAATGCAGGTTATTTTAGAATATATAAAAAATATTGGCGAAAGAATCAACGTCAGGGGGCCCACACACTGTCCACGAGGGTGGGGGTGCACCTACCCCCCTGGGCGCGCCCCCTGCCTCGTGGGCCCCCTGATGATCCACCGACGTCCATCCTAACTCCAAATATTCATGTTCGGGGAGAAAAAAATCAGGGTGAAGGATTCATCGCGTTTTACGATACAGAGCCACCGCCAAGCCCTAAACTCTCTCAGGAGGGCTGATCCGGACTCCGTTCGGGGCTCCGGAGAGGGGAATCCGTCGCCATCGTCATCATCATGCTTCCTCCATCACCAATTTCATGATGCTCACCGTTGTGCGTGAGTAATTTCATCTTAAGCTTGCTGGAAGGTGATGAGTTGGATGAGATTTATCATGTAATCGAGTTAGTTTTGTTAGGGTTTGATCCCTAGTATCCATTATGTTCTGAGATTGATGTTGCTATGACTTTGCTATGCTTAATGCTTGTCACTAGGGCCCGAGTGCCATGATTTCAGATCTGAACCTATTATGTTTTCATGAATATATGTGATTTCTTGATCCTATCTTGCAAGTCTATAGTCACCTATTATGTGTTATGACCCGTTAACAACGAAGAGACAATAATCGGGATACTTACCGGTGATGACCATAGTTTGAGGAGTTCATGTATTCACTATGTGTTAATGCTTTGGTCCGGTACTCTATTAAAAGGAGGTCTTAATATCCCTTAGTTTCCAATAGGACCCCGCTGCCACGGGAGGGTAGGACAAAAGACTTCATGCAAGTTCTTTTCCATAAGCACGTATGACTATATTCAGAAAACATGCCTACATTACATTGATGAGCTGGAGCTAGTTCTGTGTCACCCTATGTTATAACCGTTGCATGATTGATCGCATCCGACATAATTATCCATCACTGATCCATTGCCTCCGAACTTTTCATATATAGTTCTTCGCTTATTTACTTTTCCGTTGCTACTGTTACAATCACTATAGAAACAAAAATATTACTTTTGCTACCGTAACCACTACTATCTTATTACTTTGGTACTAAATACATTGCTGCAAATATTAAGTTTCCAGGTATGGTTGAATTGAAAACTCAGCTGCTAATAATTGAGAAAATTCTTTGGCTCCCCTTGTGTCGAATCAATAAATTTGGATTGAATACTCTACCCTCGAAAACTGTTGTGATCCCCTATACTTGTGGGTTATCTAGACTATTTTCTGGCGCCGTTGCCGGGGAGCATAGCTCTATTCTTTGAGTCACTTGGGATTTATATCTGCTGATCACTATGAAGAACTTGAAAGATAAAATAACCAAGATTTTTCCCTCAACTACGAGGGGAGGTAAGGAACTGCCATCTAGCTCTGCACTTGATTCACCTTCTGTTTTGAGTAAACTTGCGACATCTACACATGTTGTTCATTCTGATATGTCGCATGTTATTGATGATGCCACTTCTGCTTTGCATGATACTTATGAGGAAACTACTTCTATGCTTGATAATACTGTGCCATTAGGTGAATTTCTTGATGAACAACTTGCTAGGGCTAGAGAGAATGAAATTATTGAAACTTATAATATTGATGAAAGTGATGATGAAGATTCTCCCCCTAGATATGAATTGCCTGTTGTGCCTGAGGGTTATGTTATGGATGAAGAAGCTGCTAGAGACTTCATGGATTGCAATGATAGATTTGATCTTAAGAAATTATTAGCTAAGCTTAAAGAGAAGTCTTTGAATGCTAGAATGAAATATGACCATGCTTTTGCTACTTCACCTATCTTTATTACTGATAAGGGTTATGATTTCTCTATCGATCCTGAGTTAATTACTTTGGTTGAATCTGATCCTTTTTATGGCTATGGATATGAAACTGTTGTGGCACATCTTACTAAATTAAACGATATAGCTACCCTGTTTACTCATGATGAGAAAACTCGCTATTACTTTATCCTTAAGTTGTTTCCGTTCTCATTAAAGGGTGATGCTAAAACATGGTTTAATTCTCTTGATCCTGCTTGTGTGCCTAGTCCCCAGGATATGATTTATTACTTCACTACTAAATATTTCCCTGCTCATAAGAAACAAGCTGCCTTAAGGGAAATATATAATTTTGTGCAAATTGAAGAAGGCAGTCTCCCACAAGCTTGGGGGAGGCTTCTCCGATTACTTAATGCTTTGCCTGATCATCCTCTCAATAAAAATGAAATATTTGATATCTTTTATAATGGACTAACCGATCCTTCCAGAGATTACTTGGATAGTTGTGCCGGTTGTGTTTTCAGGGAAAGAACTATTGATCAAGCTGAATTGCTATTGAATAATATGTTGACTAATGACAACAATTGGACACTTCCTAAACCAACTCCTAAGCCAACTCCGAAGAAAAGAGGTATTCTATTTCTCGGTCCTGAAGATATGCAAGAGGCAAATAAATATATGAAAGAAAAAGTATTGAAGCTGAAGATGTTAAGAATTTACCACCTATTGAAGAAATACATGGTCTTGATAACCTAAGAAAGGTAGTAAAGGTAAATTCTCTCTGTAGATTTGATGAAGGTGATATTCCTCATAATAAGTCTGCTAGCCAATGCTTAGATGAGTTTGATAATTTTATTGTTAAACAAGAAAACTTCAATGCTTATGTTGTTAGACAATTGAAACGTAATGCTGATATGCTTGAACACTTGAGTGATTATATGGCTAGTGTTAAAGGTGAACTTAAACTTATTAGTAAACATGCTTCTATGGTTACCACTCAAGTAGAACAAGTACTTAAGGCTCAGAATGATTTGCTCAATGAATTAAATAATAAGAAAAATGATAATGTTGTTAGAGTTATGACTAGAGCAGGTAAAATGACTCAGGAACCTCTTTATCCCGAGGGCCACCCTAAGAGAATTGAGCAAGATTCTCAAAGAACTAATGTAGATGCACCTAGTCCTTCTAACATGAAGGAAAAAATGATAGGACTTTACATGCTTCTAGTGAACTTAGTGATAATGTTAATGATGATGTTCATGTTTATGCTCAACCTAGCAATGATAATGATGTGGAGATTGAACCTGCTGTTGATCTTGATAACCCACAATCAAAGAATCAACGTTATGATAAGAGAGACTTTGTTTCTAGGAAGCACGGTAAAGAAAGAGAACCATGGGTTCAGAAACCCATGCCTTTTCCTCCTGAACCATCCAAGAAAAAGGATGATGAGGATTTCGAGTGCTTTGCTGAAATGATTAGACGTATCTTTTTGCGTATGCGTTTGACTGATATGCTTGAAATGAATCCTTATGCTAAATACATGAAAGCTATTGTTACAAATAAAAGAAAGATACCGGAAGCTGAAATTTCCACCATGCTTGCTAATTACACTTTTAAGGGTGGAATACCAAAGAAACTTGGAGATCCAGGAGTACCAACTATACCATGCCCATTAAAAGAAACTATCTTAAAACTGCTTTATGTGATCCTGAGGCCGGTGTTAGTGTTATGCCTCTCTCTTTATATCATAGACTTGATTTGAATAAGGTGAGACCTACTGAAATATCTTTGCAAATGGCTGATAAATCAACTGCTATACCTATCGGTATTTGTGAGGAGGTGTCTGTTGTGGTTGCAAACGTTACTATTTTAATGAACTTTGTTATTCTTGATATTCCCGAGGATGATAGTATGTCGATTATGCTTGGTAGAACCTTTTTGAATACTGCAGGGGCTATTATTGATTGCAATAAAGGCAATGTCACTTTTCATGTTAATGGTAATGAGCATATGGTACACTTTTCAAGGAATCAACCTCAAGTCCACAGTATCAATTCTATTGGAAAAATTTCAACAATTACTATTAGAGGTTTTGAATTTCGTCTTCCTATTGTCAAGAAGAAATATGATATTCTTATTGTTGGGGACATGCATATCCCCGTTGAGGTAACCTAGTGTTATTCAAAATTCTCCGGTTTCATGCGATTCAGAATGAGTTTGTTAACAAGACCTGATCAACCTTGTGAGTGGATTCCTTTTTAGGAGCATGAGATGGATGAAGTTAGAAAGCACAACCTTCTGTACACTCTTTTTACTTTCTGTTATTTATATTAAATAAAGCAAAAATAGTATTTTTGTCTGTTTTTTGAATTATCCTTGCAATAAAAGATAGCCCGAAAATAAAAGTTCTCCAAATGCCCTAAAAATGAAATATGATTTTTTCTAGAATATTTAAGGATTTTAGGCACTGAGAACACAGCAGGGGGAGCAGCCACGTGCCCACGAGGGTGGAGGGCGCGCACACCCCCCTAGGCGCGCCCCCTGCCTCGTGGACCCCACGTGGGTCCCCTCCACTTATCCTTGCACCCACACACTTCGTCTTGCTCTAGAAAAAATCATCCACCAGCTCAAACCCAAGTTCTAGCTCATCTTGCTTCCATTTTCGACCTCCTTGCTCAAAGCTCCATTGACAAAACTACTTTGGGGGATTGTTCTTTGGTATGTGACTCCTCCAGTGGTCCAATTAGTTTTTGTTCTAGTGCTTTATTTATTGCAAATTTTTGCTGCTTAGGGGACCCTGTTCTTGAGCTTGCATGTCAAATTTATGTGGTCAAAAGTAGTTTTAATGCATGATATAGCCTCTAGGCACTTTCAGGTATAGCTGCTATCAATCTTGTAGAGTTTGGTTCACTTTTATTTTAAGTTACTGAAAATTTCAGAAATTTTTAGAAAAAGATGAAGATATTTTTGAGGGTCTCATCGAGCAGAAGCTCGAAGGATAAGCAAAGTGAAGAGAACAAGAAGCCCAAGTATAATCTCCCTCGTACTACGGAGGTTCGGCCATGTGAATGGTCGTTGGATGTGTTCTTGAGAGAAGACGGGATTCATGAAGATTTTTATTATTTGGCTGAGAATGCAGGCCTCACCGCCTTCCTTCACGACCATCGTGAATAGTATCTCTTACTCACCAATATTTTTGTGCAAAATTTTCATTTCCATGCTAGGAGATCACCACCTTTGGTGGAATTTTATTTATATGATGAGCATAAGGAGATGTCACTATTTGATTTCTGCTGGGTCTGTAAGATACCCTTTGAGGGCAGCATAAAGGAACCACTTCATAGTGATGTGGAGGGATTTATTGATATGATTGTTGTAGGGGAAACGAGGAAAGTTTCTGATGCGAGAATCACTAGCATACATTTTCCTGTTCTATGTTACTTTGCAATATTTGCTAGTAGATGCTTAATTGGTCGCGGGAATTGTGGAAACCTTAGTGCTCCTAATATTGTTATTTTGCGCCATGTCTTGTTTCATGATACTACTTTCAGTTTAGGCGCTATTGTTGTTAAATGGTTAACTCTAAACCGTACTAAGGGCCCCGTCCTTGGAGGCATCTTTGCCTCGCGCCTTGCTGCACACTTTAATATACCTATCAGACATTATGAAAAAGCGGAAAAGTTGTTTCCTCCTATTGTTCTAGATTATAAGAGTATGGTAGCACTTGAGTTTATTGTTAAGGATAAGAAGAAGATACTCAAATAGAAATTGATATTTAACAAAAAATATTGTGGGTTTATTACCTTGCCTGCGCCCTCTTTGTTCAACATATTTTCAGGCATGTACCTTGTTCTTCCGGAGGCCATTCATGCCTACCGGAGCCTGACGTCAGCTCTAGAGCCCGAACCGGAGCCACCACTTGATCCTCACCATCAGTCTGTTTATTAGTGGAATCCGTAGGCGATCGCCAACCAGTAGCAACCTGAGGATCCTCCTCAGTACACTGGAGAGCAGCTTTGATCCATGCGCATAGACCAACTCAGGCCAAAAGCCTAAGCTTGGGGGAGTACGTATTTCTCACCGACATTACATTCATGTTCACACACTCATGCCAGTTATCGGTGCTCATACTTTTTCATTGTATCATCCATGCTAGTTTAATTTCTTTTAAGCTTTATTCTTGTGTGTTTAAAAAACCTTAAGAAAAACCAAAAAATTAGTTGTAACTTTTAGCTAGTTTACTTTCCATTCTTGTAGTAGTAGTAATTAAAAAGAAAACCCCAAAAGATTTCTCGTTCTTCTTTTGCTTGTTGCTAGCTTTCCCGTGTAAATAGTTTTATTTCTTTTCTTTGGGGGTCGAGAGGAGAAGACCATGATGAAAATGTTGAGTGGCTCTCATATGCATTATTGTTGATCTAACAAAGAGCCCATATTACCTTGTATTCTCCTATGAATTGAATGCTTACAGATTCCAGCTTAGTCCAATGCACGTGCACTATTATTATTATCCACACTATTTGGTTGTGCAAGTGAAAGGCAATAATGACGATATGTGATGAACTGATTGAGACGAGAAAAGCTGGTATGAACTCGACCTATCTTCTTTTTGTAAATATGATGAGTTCATCATTCGTGATTCAACTTATTATGAATGAAACATGTTTGCAATGACAATTTGAGATTATAGTTGCTTATGCCATGCTTAATTTGCTAGGAGTTTATAATGGTTTACCTTGCATGCCAACATGCTATTAAAATGGTTGTTATGTGGTATGATGGGGTGGTATCCTCTTTTAAACGATTCAAGTGGCTTGACTTGGCACATGTTCATGCATGTAGTTGAAACAAAATCAACATAGCCTCTATGATATTTATGTTCATGGTCAATTATATCCTACTCATCCTTGCATTCGGTGTTGATTAATAATAATGCATGTTCATGACTATTGTCGCTCTCTAGCTGGTCACTTCCCAGTCTCTTTCTAGCCTTCATTTGTACTAAGTGGGAATACTGCTTGTGCATCCAATTCCATAAACCCCAAAGTTATTCCATATGAGTCCACCATACATTCCTATATACGGTATCTACTTGTCATTCCAAGTAAATTTGTATGTGCCAAACTCTAAACCTTCAAATAAACATTTTGTTTTGTATGCTCGAATAGCTCGTGTATCAACTAGGGTTGTCTGTATCCTCCATGCTAGGCGGGTTATTCTCAAGAGGAGTGGACTCCGCTCCTCACTCACGAGAAAATGGTTGGTCACCGGGATGCCCAGTCCCATGCTCAAATCAAATCAAAATAATTGCAAAGAAAACTGCCCCAGGATTGTTGTTAGTTGGAGGCACCCGTTGTTTCGGGCAAGCCATGGATTGATGCTTGTTGGTGGTGGGGGAGTATAAACTTTACAATTCTGCTTGGGAACCGCCTATAATGTATGTAGCATGGAAGATATCGAGATCTCTCAGTTCTTATGTTGACAATGAAAGTATACCGCTCAAAATATTATTCATCTCTATTTCAAAACCAAGCTCTGGCACATCTACAAGTCACTGCTTCCCTCTGTGAAGGGCCTATCCATTTACTTTTATGTTGAGTCATCATCCTCTTATTAAAAAGAACCAGTTGGAGAGCACCGTTGTCATTTGCATGTATTATTGTTAGTTTACATTGAGTGTGACTAGACTGGATCTCTTTTACCATGAATTAAAATTTCCAGTCAGACCTTGATCTTTAAAGGTGCTCTGCATTTAAGTTTTGCAGTCTCAAAAAGGGCTAGCGAGATACCATCTTGTTATATCATATTATGATTGTTTTGAGAAAGTGTTGTCATTCGAGATTTATTATTATTGCTCGCTAGTTGATTATGCCATTGATATGAGTAAACATGAGACATAAATGTTATTGTGAATATAGTTAGTTCATAATCTTTGCTGAAAACTTGAATGTCGGCTTTACATATTTACAACAACAAGAGCGAACAGAGTTTGTAAAAGTTCTTCTTTATCACTTTCAGTTTGTCAACTGAATTGCTTGATGACAAGCAAAGGTTTAAGCTTGGGGGAGTTGATATGTCTCCGTCGTATCTACTTTTCCAAACACTTTTGCCCTTATTTTGGACTCTAACTTAGAAGATTTGAATGGAACTAACCCGGACTGACCATGTTTTCAACAGAATTACCATGCTGTTATTTTTGTGAAGAAATAAAACTTCTCGGAATGACCTGAAAATCAACGAAGATTATTTTTGTAATATATAAAAAATACTGGTGAAAGAATTAACGTCAAGGGGCCCACACCCCATCCACGAGGGTGGGGGCATGCCCCCTACCTCATGGGCCTCCTGATGCTCCACCGACATCCATCCTGAGTCCATATATTCATGCTCTGGGAGAAAAAATCAGGGAGAAGGATTCATCATGTTTTACGATACAGAGCCGCGGCCAAGGCCTAAACTCTCTCGGGAGGGCTGATCTGGAGTCCGTTCGGGCGTCCGAAGAGGGGAATCCGTCGCCATCATCATCATCAACCTTCCTCCATCACCAATTTCATGATGCTCATCGCCGTGCGTGAGTAATTCCATCGTAGGCTTGCTGGACGGTGATGGGTTGTATGATATTTATCATGTAATCGAGTTAGTTTTGTTAGGGTGTGATCCCTAGTGTCCACTATGTTCTGAGATTGATGTTGCTATGACTTTCCTATGCTTAATGCTTGTCACTAGGGCCCGAGTGCCATGATTTCAGATCTGAACCTATTATGTTTTCATGAATATATGTGAGTTCTTGATCCTATCTTGCAAGTCTATAGTTCCGTATTATGTGTTATGATCTGTTTACCCCGAAGTGACAATAATCGGGATACTTACCGTTGATGACCGTAGTTTGAGGAGTTCATGTATTCACTATGTGTTAATGCTTTGGTCTGGTAATCTATTAAAAGGAGGCCTTAATATCTCTTAGTTTCCAATAGGACCCCGCTACCACGGGAGGGTAGGACGAAAGATGTCACGCAAGTTCTTTTCCATAAGCATGTATGACTATATTTGGAATACATGCCTACATTACATTGATGAACTGGTGCTAGTTCTGTGTCACCCTATGTTATAACCGTTGCATGATTGATCGCATCTGACATAATTACCCATCACTGATCCATTGCCTACAAGATTTTCATATAATGTTCTTCGCTTATTTACTTTTCCGTTGCTACTGTTACAATCACTATAAAACCAAAAATATTACTTTTGCTACCATTACCACTACTATCATATCACTTTGCTACTGAATACTTTGCTGCAGAATTAAGTTTCCAGGTGTGGTTGAATTGACAACTCAGCTGCCAATACTTGAGAATATTCTTTGGCTCCCCTTGTGTCCAATCAATAAATTTGGGTTGAATACCCTACCCTCGAAAACTGTTGCGATCCCCTATACCTGTGGGTTATCAGGACCCCCTACCCGAGATCCACCAGTTTTGACACCCACATCCACCAAGTAGAAGCACCTCTCTCAAAGCACTAAAGAGCATGCTGGGTCATATCCTTTCCGGCTATAGGGTTATTCCTCATGTGATCTTCCATATTCTGAATCCATCGGTCCGTCTCCAATTGACGTATCGGTCCAGAAAATATGAGTTCATCTCCATTCATACTCCATTGGGTCCAAGGGTTTTGGGGTGAGATAAGAGAGATAGAGAGGGATACACACTATAGAAACAATAGTTTTGAAAAGACAGATTTTATTTTGTGGCTTTTGAGAAAACATCACACAAATGACAGCTCACAAACGTCGCATCTAATGTAGGTATATAATAGGGGTTTGGTCTTCTAAAGGTCAACAAATCTTCAAAGTCATCAAACTCTTCGATTCTTGTTCATGTCTCCGATGGCTCCTTCCAATCGTGCTTATCCTTCTCAAGTACTTTGGCAGATCATCTTTATTGACGCGAAGTCTCTTGTGACGTCCTTTGATATTTTGGAGATGCGTTCCAAACGTCTGGGTTTCAACATCCTTGGCATGAACCATGGTCCCACTGTCCTTTAGTTCCTGACGAATCTCTGGTATCTCGAGGTTTTTGCTCCTCCCGCTTGGCTACTTTCAGCTTCTGGGTCCTGAGTTCTTCACGAACTGTTTCCTTTTTCAAATACGGTTTCCTGAAGGTCCATCTTATAATTCTTGATGTAATACTCAGAATCCTGGTGACACACCAGCTAAGGTTAAAACTTTATCTGTTGCAGATAGGTGCTCCATTAGCCCTTTTGTCATCCAATCCTTCCGAAGACATGCATGCTTAACTCAGCACGGTGATAATAGCATAAGCGGGCAATAACATCATGGATAGCCATCTTTATGCCCATATCTTTTCCATGAGCTATAATACCATAGTTGATATCTCCTGCCTTAGGGTTTTCTTGAGAACAACTTTGAGTTTTAATGATCCATGTGATTTCTCTAACACACCTTCATCTCAGTTATCAGCAACTTCAACAGTCTAACAAATTCCATAAGGCTGGATCATAGGAAAAGTATTGATAGTGTTGTCTTTGGTTCAGGGTGAAGCTCTTCATCGAAAATATGGAAGCCAAGGGTTCTTCAATAAAGAAATTGAAAAGGCTACGAGAATAACTTAAGTGGATCCTATTTAGAGCCTTCCAAGATACTTCCCTCTGGGAATTTTTCTGAGCCTTCAAATTGTCCTAGTCTTCGGAGTCTTCAACCATTGTAGTTTCCATTATTATAATGCACAGTCAAATCCTCTTCATTCTGAAGTTGTCTTAGTTGTCCGATATCTCATACTTCTTGGAGTGGTCTCATCAGTTGAATCGTTGCGTGGTCAAAAGGGGAAAGGGGTATAGTCTAACTAAAAGGGAATATTTGATAAAGCTCAGAAAAGAAGAGAGGTAAAAGATCTTTTTTGAAAATAAAGTTGTAGAGAAAATCTTTCCTATGGGCTTGCCAGTTTCTAGGGGTCACGTCCTACAGTCAACATGTGCTCTGATACCATCTTGTAGTGACCCGACCCGCATGGATCGAAGTCTATGTGCTTAAGTGTCATCCCTGGATGAGTATGCTGACACACACAGTACTCGAGGATTTAGAACAGAGGTAAATCACATGTATAAAGTAACGTCAATACTATTACCTAATCCATATAGCGGAAGTAACTATAAAGTTGTGGAGTCCTAATAACACCAACGGCAAAGTTGAGTGTAGAAATCGTAACCCTAACGTATCATTTATTCGTTGTAAGATTCCTGCAACATGAGACGTTGCAGCCATATAGGTCAGTACATTGAATGTTCTGGCAATTTCACACTATAGAGCAATGTTGAATAATGGCTATCGCTACGTGCATGTTTGCCTGGTGGAGGCTCTAAGTTTAACATTTGCATAAAACTAATTTTCCCTACAATAAAGAAATATTTTTATTAACTACCAAGTTAGTTGAAAATTATTGAGAAGGTTCCTCCAACTCAATCCCAAAATAATAAGTATAACCCCACAAATTAATTAAGTAAGCTGATGAAATCAAACCAATAATTCAGATACCAGATACACAAGATGACCATAACCGAGGAAACGGCTAATCATGATTAGTTTGTACACTCTGCAGAGGTTTGCGCACTTTTCCCCACAAGACTCGATCTCCTCCATTGAATTTCTCACACTACACGATGTTTGAGAAACGGATGATCGAGACACAGTCTTTCCAAAGAATTAACTCTTTAGTCTGGGTAGACAGTACCACCTACTTTCCCCCTACATCTGCTAGCCTACCACTAAAAGAGGTTACACAACATACTCAACTATGCCAGAGCCCATAATGGCTTGTAGCTACACACAGAAGTTTCTATCATGAATAATCTTATGATCCCTTTGAGCCTGGGTGGCATTCCATAGGATGATCACACGGGAACTCCGGGATCCCCTTGGGCAAGCACTGGGTTCTCCAGGTGCACGGGCAAACCACTGGGTGCTCCAGGGTGCCCCAACCAATCCACCCAGATGTGTATTAAAGTAGCCACCTTAAGTTCCCTTAGATAATATTACTCTCGTAACTTTCATGAATCTCACATACCAATCCACATCTACGAGCATAGCAAAGCAGTATAAGCATAACGTAGTAACACCCAGGGTTTGAAAGCAAGAGAATAGGTTCTACCTCATCAACTACTTCTCGATACCCACCTATGTACCAATCCTACTCATGCAATGTTTGAGGGATAACACTAATGCATAAAATCTGGGTATGAAAAATATGATCAAAGTGTGAACTTTCCTCGTACAATTGATGAAGATGATTCACACTCATAACTCCTGATAGTTCTACTCATCACACTCCGGTCAATCTATCGTGAGCAAGCAATTGCATACATAAGCACTTATGCAAAAGAATCAAAGAAAAGATCTCGGGAACTTCGAAAACAAGCAAATAACTCCTGTGAACAGAAAACACTTTCTAACAGTACAAAAATTGGGTGAATTTGGTCTTATCAGAAAGTTTAGGTCCAGAGCTTCAATTAGCAAAAAGAATCAACTAAATCGGAGTTATAAAACTCGAGTTATGAACAAAAGAAGTTCAAATCCGAAACTGTTTGAATTCAAATTTTAAATTCTCAAAAACATGTTCAAGTTGATTATCTGGATAGACGAGATCATAGCGAAGAAGCGGGCGTTGGTTTCGTTGGATTTGGACAAGCGAGTAAAAAGTAGCGAAGGTTTGAAGTCTAGGGGCTAAACTATAAAATAAAACTATGAATAGGTCCCCTGCATGTGCGGGCAACGGACTCCCGCGGGAGCTCGGAGACGGCGCGGGGCAGGGCTGGGCTGTGGCTGGCCTGGCCGGTGGGCTAGGCCCACCCAGTTCGGTCGGCCGAAAGGAATATTGTTTTTGCAAAAAAACAATTTTACAAACAATATAATAATAACGATAAATATTAAATATTATATATAGGCATATTATATATCAAAATTTTCAGAAAAAGATTTTCTACAACATGAACATTTTTTGTAGCATAAAATATAATCCACAAAAATTTAAATAAAGCAAAGAGTGATACTCTTGCAATAAAACCTCATGAAAATCATTTTAAAAATACCAAAATAAATTCAAATTTATTTCTCTCCAATTTCTAATGTAGGGAATCATTTTACCCTATTTTCCATATATTTTATTTTTGGATAAAAATAATTTGAATAAAAATCAAATAACTCCAAATTGAAAATAATTTCAAAAAAGGGACTTTAAATTTGATTCTTTGAAACTCCCAACTCATATTTCATATGATTTGAAGAAGTCATTTTATCTTCTCTCATGAAAATCATTGAGTTGCATAAAGTTTCTGAGTTTGAAATATTTCCAAATGGTATTCTAATAATTTCAAAACCCTTTTCATTTATTTAAATGTAAGAAGTCATATCATCTTCACTCTAGGGTTCTGTGACGAAATAAATTTGAATTCATGGAGATCTTAAATGCAAAAATAAAAGTCTGGGAAAGTCCTTTTATTCCCTCTCATTTAGCTTTCAAAAAGGTTCAAATTTCACTCAATATCACACAAGCAACCACACCACAATCAAGCAGTCAACCAAAACTATTTATTTAATATAACATTCCAAAATTTAAAATTTTGGGATGTTACACATATGCAAGTAGTGGTTGTCTTTGAACGGTACACTCCTTCACGTGGTTATCGGCGACAAGCCTATATATTCGTGGGCCCATGTGGACCTCCATGATCACTTTGACTGACAACAAGATAGGTTACCATGGCGGATTCTTCCTTAGGTTCGTGTTATTGTAGTATAGGTCATGGTGAGATTCAGACCTAATGAAGTTTGAGCTCATACTATGCACGCATGCATGCATGAATCCCCGTCATCGGCTCGAAGTGTGGTGTGACATACATATGCATCGTCAACTAACCCTCGCTCCGTGTGGGGATTTCTGGTTCGAAAGCATGGTGCCACATCAAAGTTGTTCCTTTGTGTATTCAAACATCAACAGCTCTTCATACATATGTTTGGGCCACACGCAGGCAGTGGTTGTCTTCAAGGACTAGCTACTTGCATGATTATTTGCCAGCTAGCCCATCTCTGGGGTCGCATGGACGGCCATCACTTTTTTCAACAACAAGAGAGAGGTTGTATGACCAAGGTGGATTATTCTTGGTCCATTTTATGATACATCTTGGTGAGCTGCCCTCTCTGATTGGCCGACTAAAAGTATGTGTGTGTGCACACGGCGCGAGTGAGGGGGGGGGGCTGCTACTTCAAACTTTGCGAGGTGAACCTCCGTGAGGGGCATGCATTCATAGCTTAGGATTACCCTCCTGCCGACACGAGGGGGCAAGCAATAGCGTGCGGTTTGCGAGATAGGTGCCACATTGAAGTTGCATTTGGTATTTGAACATCAAACCACCCTTTTCATAAATATATTTGGTCCACATGCAAGTGTGTTCGTTTTCTGAACCTTTGCCACGTCATTTTTGCCAAATTTATGAACATTAGGCAAGTCGGATGATGCAATAGATACGGTTCACTCACATTAACCGAGTGCCATGCGCGTGCCCCTGTCACGAACATCTACATAGTACATTCACCTCCACGAGGCTTCCCTTCTGAAAAATATCTACCCACCTACAGGTTTTTTCTATTTGATAACACACGGTTTTTATGTTTAGACCGTGTGTGATGTTTGTTGTTCCCGCTCCCGCCTGCATCCCTCGAAAATATCTTCTCGCCTTGATTTTTTTCTATTTCATAACACACGGTTGTTATTTCCTGACCGTGTGCGATGCACCATCAACCAAATTTTGAATAGCCCTGTGTTTGATTCCCGCATAGTAAAATTTTTAGTAGCCACGTCATTTCCTCAAACACACCCCTGCCCCTCCCCACACGCACCAAAACCTCCTCGGGCACTCGTGCACGCACGCACACACTCCTACCCCCCGCCACAACCCCTCCCACGCTTGAAACCCTAGCAAGGTCGCCGCAGCCGCAAGGCCTCCATTGTTAACATATGTCGGTTTGCACGTGTAGCTTACCCACCGACCTCCATACACAAGCCGCCCTAAGTTTCTTAGATGACGCCTGCCATACGCCCCCTTTCCCATAGATCCGCATCCCCATCCCCATCCCCCACTCTAGAGCATCACATCCTAAGCCCGGCTACGCTTCCATGGAGCTCGAGGAGAGACTAGCCCAAAAAAGGTGTATCGTGGTCTCTTGGCCCGATGAAGCCGAGGTGGCCGCCGAGGAAGCTGATGACCATTACTAACCACATGCACTCAATCAGCAGGTTCAAGTATGCGGGTATGTCGCGTACGCTGGCTACGACATCGTGGTCGTCCAAAGCGATGGCATGGCGCGGGCTATGTCAGAGGTTAGGTGGCCACCCCAACGGCCTGGCGTACGCCGGTTTAACCGCCGTCGATCTAATCCATGGACCCGCCGCTGATCTCCTCTGGCTCGCTGTCAAGAATTTGCCATCCTACATTGCCATCGAGCCCCTTTAGTCATTTCTGAAGGATACGTTCTGTGATGCTGGCTTGGGATCCACAGCTTCCAAGTCCGACCTCATCGACGGCGACCACGAGGAGGGCACCCTCTCCGGCTCTTCCAAGGGTAAAGAGCACATCTGCTCCTCCAAGGGGAAAGAGCCCATCTGTGACATCAGGGATGGCACCCTACAATCGTGCTCTTCCCAGTGGAAGGAGCACATCTGCGAAAACATGAGGTGCATCCAGGGTTCGTGCTCTTCCCATGGGAACGAGCCCATCTGTGACAAGTGAGGAAACCCATGATTTGTTTTGCCGTGCCTCTTCACAGGGGGAACCCATAATTTGTTTTGTCGAGTCCCTTGTGTAGTGTAGTGAGAATATGTCCACATTTAATTGCTATATTTGGTTGTTTGTAGTATGCGTTGTTTATTTCAGTTGTTCACAATGTGATGCTCTACATGTGCAACTATTTACTTTGTACTACATTTCCATCAATCTAATTTTAAACGCACCGATAGGAATGCATATACTTGATTGCTGTTAAGCCTGTTATAGCTAGAATATGCCTCTTTTAATTTTTTTTTGATTGTTTGGTTGTTTGTAGTTAGCATATGTCGAGTTTCAAATGCTATCTTTGGTTGTCCGTAGGATAACTTGTTTATTCCAGTTATTCACAACATGATGTTCTATATGTGCATGTATGAACTGTGTAGTTCAATTTCATCAATACCACTATGAATGACTACATTTGGTTGCTGCATCTTGTACGTAACACGCCTTTCCATTTTTGTTTAAGAATAACCAGTGTACTTAGACCGGCACAATACCAGTTTGAATGACTATGTTTGCTTTTTGTTAAATGTTGGGCCTATGGCGGTTAACACACCTTTCCACTTGTTTTGCTTTACTAGCATGCTTAAACCTGCACACTGAAGCTATCTTTTGGAGATTATTTTGTCTGCCATGGATATATTTGGTTGATGTTTAGCTTGTTGTGCTTAACATTCCTCTAAATGTACTTACACAAGACAATTTTGGGAACGACTATTGTTTTAGGTTAGTTTCATCCCATGGCTTATATATACTCACTGTTCAGGGTATGAGTAGTTGATACCATAAAGGTCGGGGGCTGATAAGGGACTAATCAGTGAATCGAACTTTTAACTGAATATGGCTGTAACCCATTTATCATTAGGTTAAGGGCCATATGTTATATATCTGAGGCTACATGGCAACATGCACTATACTTAATGTCTAAATATGCAATCCTAGGCTACATAGCAACAAGGAAGAGTGTTACCTTAATGTTCTGATCATGTCTAGATATACGTAGAAGAGCAGCAGTAGCAATAACAACAACAACAATAACAACAACAACAACAACAACAACAACCCTGTTTGGATACTCTAACTTAGCTAGAGGTTAGAGTTAGTTTCTAGCTCATGACTAACCCTGAAGTAGCTCCATCCAAGGAGGTGTTTGCATGACAGGGTTAGATTGACAATAAATGCACAAGGAGAACTAGCTCCAATTAGCACCTCCTGGGTGGGATATTTTTTTGGGTGGGTTAGATGCAACTAGCTCATACTAGACCTCATGTTTGGATATACTTTAGGGATATCTGAGCCCAAACTAGCTCAAACTAACTCTAACCCATGGATACAACAACAGTTAATCAGCCAATAATACAATAAACTCCCTCGAGGCCCATAATATAAGATGTTAATTCATCTAATATGTGAGTATATTGGATGTTATAAGATATTATAAAAGAGTGTTGTACTACATCATTGTGCAACTGTTGTTCAGCTTCTACTACTAACTTGGTGCTTTTAGGTACATATGTCATTGGTAAAGATACGCGCTTCGACCATTTCTACGTATAGGGCAATGAGATATTGATGAACCAGCATCAAGTGAGGAAGTTGATGAAGATTGTTAGTAAAATGGGTTAAAAGATGGCAATAAAAATATTTACACTTTATCCAAGACAACAACGAACTACAGGATGGTAAGTAAGAACTCTGCAACCTTCTTTTTACTACACACAATGACTTGTGTTAGATGACAATGTCTGCTTATTTTTCCTTTGCAGTGGTTCCCAAAGCAGTTTACTCAAGATTACCTCTCAAACTACATGATTGGTTGGTATGCAAAGGTTAAAGTATTTCTACCAGAACACGCTGATTATCTAGATGTTTCCATGAAGACCGTGAAGGATGGGTGGTCGGGCATCACAAGGGGTTGGACTAGAGTTGTGTGTGCCTTCTGCATGGAGGAGATCACAATATGGGCATTCCGCTTCACCTTGTTCAGCAAACAGAATGTATTTCGCCTCTTTCTTTATAAGTACACAACTGTGGTTCATCATTCTTCATTTGGTTCTTATGTAATTCTTGAACATATGTACCTACGAATTGAATAATGCATTGGTTGTTTGAACTTGATTGTCGGTGCAACAAACCCTGGGTCTGTTGACCAACCATGCACAGGCACAAGATCAAGATTGAAGCACCACCTTAAGTCAGAGATTGAAGAAACCAAGAGATTTGAAGAACCAACATGCAGGCCAGATGGACCAAGGTTGAGCCTAAGGAGCAACGTATCAGCAAGAGAAGGGCCTCCCTTGCTGGGCAGGAGAGCCCGGCAAGGGGCAAGGCCACCACCAGAAGCGAGCAACCGAGGCTCCCCGGTAGAGCCTGCCGGGGTCCGCGGAGGCAGAACCGTCCCACCAACCACTCAAACATGACTCACGTCGTTAATCAGTGCGGTGTAAGGCCGCAAGATGATTAAGTGGCAGCCTGATGTCTACTATGCAACTTTATTCTTGTAGACACGTGTTGGGCCTCCAAGCGCAGAGTTTTGTAGGACAGTAGCAATTTTCCCTCAAGTGGATGACTTAAGGTTTATCAGTACGTGAGAGGTGTAGGATCAAGATGGTCTCTCTCAAACGACCTTGCGACCAAATACAAGAAATCTCTTGTGTCCCCAACACACCAATACAATGTCAAATCGTATAGGTGCACTAGTTCGACGAAGAGATGGTGATAAAAGTGCAATATGGATGGTAGAAATATATTTTAATAATCTCAATAAATAAAAACAACAAGGTAGCAAATAGTAAACGGGCACAAAAATGGTATTTCAATGCTTAAAAACAAGGCCTAGGCTCCGTACTTTCACTAGTGCAATCTCTCGACCATGCTAACATAGTTGGATCATATGATTATCTCTCAAAGTGTAATGAAGAATCACTCCCGAGTTCCTATTAGTAGAGAACAAAAGATAGGAATTGTTTGTAGGGTACTAAACCACCTCAAAGCTATTCTTTTCGTTCGATCTATTCAAGAGTTCGTACTAAAATAACGCGAAGCTATTTTTTCCTTTCGATCTATCCTAGAGTTCGTACTAGAATAACACCAAAGCATATTCATATTCATAATACTCAATCCACACAAAGAACTAAAAGCAGACCCGAAAGTTTCTGTCGGAGAAAAGATAATAAAAATGTGCATCAACCCATATGCATGGATTACACCAATATCACCGCGGGAATCCGTGAGTGGAATGCCATAACATATATCAAGTGAACCAATATAATACTTCATTGTTACCTCAAGTATTCACACCGCAAGACATATATCATGTGTTCTCATATCTGAACATTCAATCCGACATGACAAAACTTCAAAGGTTAAAGATTCAATTCATCACAACAAGAGTATAGAGGGGAGAAACATCATATGATCCGAGTATATTAACAAAGCCCATGATATAGATCACGAGAGAGAGAGAGAGATTAAACACATAGCTACTGGTACAAACTCTCAACCCCTAGGGTGGACTGCTCCCTCCTCATCGTGGTGGCCCCCGGGATGATGAAGATGGCCACGGGAGATGATTCCCTCCCTCTGGCAGGGTGCCACAACTGGTCTAGATTGGTTTTCGGTGGCAACGAAGCCCTGTGGCGGCAGAACTTCTGATCTAGGTTAACCCCAAAGGGTTTCAGAAGATTTGGGAATTTACAGTGCAAAGAAGGGGTGTGGGAGGCCACCGAGGTGGGAATAACCCACCTGGGCGCGCTACCCACCTGGGCGCGCTAGGGGGCCCTGGCATGCCCTGGTGGGTTGTGCCCCCCTCGGGGCACCCCTAGGTGCAGCTCTAGCCCATTGGGTTCCTTCTGGTACATAAAAAATCCACAAAAAGTTTTGCGGTCTTTGGACTCCGTTTAATATTGATTTTCTACGATGTAAAAAAACAAGCAAAAAACAGCATTGAATCAATAGGTTAGTCCCAAAAAATGATATAAAGTTGCTAGAAAATGATTGTAAAACATCGAAGAATGATAATATATTGGCATGAATACTTTATAAATTATCGATACGTTGGAGACGTATCACAGCCATTCGCCACATGGCAACCATTTCCTACAAAGAAGCCTATAGATGACACCTGTCCTGCGACGTGTAAAGAGAGAAGATGCAGAGCTGGCAAGATAGCCCGGCAGGCCTTGTCGGGCGCCCAGTGATGTGAGACTAAGAGGTGCATTTAATGCACCCTGTCAGCCCACAGAGTTAGGTATGATAGCACTGTTTTCTATCATCAGAGTGGATAATGACCACTTTGCCACTGTGGTGACCCCTTAATCTATAAAAGGAGGCCCATGGCACTCGTAGGAGGGGTTAGAAGGTTGGAAAGGTGACAACCCCAAAACACCACTTACACGTAGTCGCTGCAGGCAAACCTTGTCGGGCAAGTGTACTACGCAGCACCACATCCATTCCTCAATCAATCCACAAAAGCAGGAGTAGGGTCTTATGCCTGGAGGCGGCCCGAACCTGGGTAAATCACTTGTGTGCTCTCTGCCACCCAGCCGTACGCTGGTCTGCTCTTTGTGCAACGCGTCATCCCCCTGTCGGACCAGCAAGGGGCCACCCGGTCCCTTAGGTGGCTGCGGATATCCTGTGACATCTCTAGCGCGCCAGGTAGGGGGAGCGCTTGCGCGAACCTGAAAGTGTACACCACGCGTCATCTTCATCGACATTTTCATCCTCGACGGCGCCATCGACCATGGCGCCCAAGAAGAAATCCGGCACCTCAGCCCATCCATCCACCACGAAGGCTCCTCCGCCCGCGGCCTCCAATGTCGTGGGAGACACGGGAGCACGCGAGGACGTGGACGCCAGTGGGGCGTGGTTGTAGCAGGAGGCACCATTACCACTTCCCCCGCGGCCAACACGGGGGCCAGAGCTACTAGAGGAGAACAATATCAGCAGCACCTTGACGGTCAAGCTCTGCAAGGTGCAGCGAGGGGGTCACTCCGTCCGCGCACCCTCTTCTCGCCGACGAGCACAACCGTAGCAACGGTGCTCGGTCCAGGGCGAGCCATCGCCCTTTAGTCGCCCCCATCGCAGGAGCGGCCGCGGCAGATGCGCTTCCTCCCGGACGAGTCAACAGAGCCACTGATCTTCGAGTGCCACCGCCACATGACCCCGCTGCCCCGGTGGTCATCCCATAGCAGCATGGGCGGGGTGCCGCCGCCGCCACCGCCGGCACCATCCGGAGCCAGGCGATGGTGCGGTCGGTATCATCGACATCCATGCTAAGCACGGCCACTGAGGCCATGGCGCGAGCTCAGCTTTTACTGAGGTTCCCGCTAGCAGCCGACTCGGTTTCGTTGAAGCTGGTGGCTCATGATGAGCCTGCCCACTGCAACCTCCCCAAACAGCAGCCATCGCCCGAGCCGCTAGCCGTACGAAGGGGGCCGTCCCCCCAATTCAGTCCCTGCCATGGCAGCCGGCAAGGACACAGCAGAATCAAGACCCCGAAGATGTCTCAAAGGCCTCTTCTAACCCTCGAGCACGTCCAGGCCAACATCAAATCCCGCAGGACAGGCAATGGGGGAACGCGCACGTTGTCGCTGAACGGCGCCGCAACGATCCCTGCCAGACTGACGGGTGCGCCAGCCTCAATGTGGATGAGCCTGTGCTCGGTGTTGGCGGGTGCCTACCCTTCGAGGTTGGCTGCCCTACCTTTACACAAGAGGTGCGGAAAGTCCGTTGGCCGTCCGTTCTCACGTTCAAGCCAAAGATACATGTAATGCCCCGAGACCGATGTGCCAGGTGTCCTCCAGTTTTTCGCTGTTGTTGCCTTGTCATTGCTTGCGTGTCATGCATTGAATATCACGTCATCATGTGCATTTCATTTGCATACATGTTCATCTCACGCATCCGAGCTTTTTCCCCGTTGTCCGTTTGGCAATCCGGCGCTCCTATGTCATCCGGTGTCCCTTTCTACCTCTTTTCGTGTGTGGGTTTTAAACGTTTCCGGATTGGACCGAGACTTGTCATGCGGCCTTTTTTACTACCGGTAGACCGCCTGTCAAGTTTCGTGCCATTTGGACTTCGTTTGATACTCCAACGGTTAACCGAGGGACCGAAAATGCCTCGTTTGTGTTGCAGCCCAACACCTCTCCAAAGTGGCGCAAAACCCACCTAAACCCTCTCCATCATCTCGGTCGTTCGATCACGATCACGTGGCCAAAAACCGCACCTCATTTGGACTCTCCTAACTCCCTCTACCTATAAATAAGTGATCCCCTCCGAATTTTCGGGTCATTTCCAACCCTAGCCTAGTATCCTCCCACCTCTCACCGCCGGACACGTCCGATTCGGGCCGGACGTGTCCGACTTGCCCTGCCGCCACCACGTGTCGCTGCCCCATTGGCTCGGCCGCCTCCCCTGCCGCCGGCCAGCCGAAGCCCAGGGGGCCCCTCTCCGCCGCCTCCCGGGCCGCGCGCCCTGCCATCACCTACTGCGCCGCTCATCCCGCGAGTCGGCCGCCTCCGATTGTCGCCGCCCCGCCAAGCGCTCTGCCACCGCACCGCCACCTCACGCCTCGCCGCCTGCCTTGCCCGCTGGCTGCCGCCGCCGACCTCGCGGGTTCGCGTCCTCGCCGTGACGCCGTCCTCCGCACAGCACCGTGCCCCGCCGCCTCCTCCTCTTCCCGGCCAGATCCGGCGAGGTGCCATCCGGATCTCGCCGCCCCGTCTTCTCCCACATCTCCGGCGGTTTCTCTGGTGAAGTTTCAGGCGAACATCGAAATGCATGCGATCTGGATCCAGATCTGAAACCGACTCGGTTGGCTTTTACCTCTCTAACCCTAATTTTTATGCCATCTTCATCATGTCATAACTCTGCATCCAAGCTCGGATTCGCGTGTGTAGCATATCAAAATGTTAGTCTCGACGAGTACATCATTTTATCTCATTGCATCATTTTCATTTGAGATCATCTTGATGCCCGAAATGTTGTTGGAAGAGGGCTATGTGATGAATATGTGAGATCTGTTTCAGCAAATGGCCTTTTGTCATTTTTTCCATGATTATTGTGTGCATGCTATGATCCTGAGCTCTACATGTGTTTTGTAGAATGGCATGCCATCTTTACAGGGGTGTATGCCATGTATTTTTGTGATCTTTGTGGTGACTAGCACAAGCATGCAAAGTCCTTGTCCTGTTTTTGTCTTATGCCATATGTTCATGTTGTTTCCTAGTGATCCGTGCCTCTTTTGAGGATGATCAGTAAGGATGTTTTGTTAATATTGTGGTACTCTATCCATCCATGTCTTTGTTTGAATTTATGGAGCAACCTAGCTTGAGTCAATCGAGCTCTACTTTTGCTATAAAATGTTCCTGGCAGATTGTTAACATGTTTAGCGATTTTGCCGAGGTTGTTGCTATTGATCCATGCATGCCATGTTGTTGTACTTGCCATGTCTATCTTCTATGCCATGTCTTCTTCATGGGTGTATGCTTAGTTTGTCATGCCATGTTCTGTAGTGAGTGCATCGAGCTCGTAAACATGCCTACTTGTTAATCTGTTTTGCATGCTCCAGTTTTTCACTAAGTCTGAATCTGTTTATGTTTTTGCTATGTTCACATGCTTGCAATTTTATTTTCTGATCCCTTTTGACTCAAGGTCACTAAGGGAATTTTTTATGTGCTTTGAGTAGCTTCATGCCATGCCTTGATTTGCCATGATATGTTCCTGTAGTATGTAGTTTTCATGCTCTAAAGTTTGCTTCCTGATGATAAATTCCAGACTTGTGCTAATTTCACTAAGTGTGTAACCTGTTATCGTTTGCACTTTTGCCATGCTTGTTTGAGCCTGTTAATGAGTGAATTAGACGTAGCTCAGTGTTCATATTTTGTCAAGCATCATGAGTGGATCCTGGCCATGTATTTTGTCTCCATGTTTGTGTGATGTACCATATTGTTATTGATGCATTTAGATGGCCTCGTGCTGTTTATCGCAGACCGGTGCCATATTTGTTTTGCTTGCCATTTCCAAACCGTGCATCCGATTCCGGTGATCTTTATATCGATTTCAACCGAAATCATCTCCTCTATCCAGTGGCACTCTTGGATTTCCATGTTGAGGCAAGGTTCAATCATTCTTTTCCAAATCATGCATATGCATCACATACCGCATCCCGCATATCATGTCATGTTCATGTGTTGGTTGTATACCATGTTGTGTGCTTCTTTCTAGTGTTGCTTCTTCGGGTTGGTTCCGATAACGTTGAATTTGTGAGGACCCATTCGACCACGTCCGTTTGTCTTCTTCATGGACTCGTTCTTCTTCCTTGCGGGATTTCAGGCAAGATGACCATACCCTCGAAATCACTTCTATCTTTGCTTGCTAGTTTGCTCGCTCCTTTGCTATGCCTATGCTGTGATACCTACCACTTTCTTGTCATGCCTCCCATTTTGTTAAGCCAAGCATCTAACCCACCTTGTCCCAGCAAACCGTTTTTTGGCTATGTTACCGCTTTGCTCAGCCCCTCTTATAGCGTTGTTAGTTGCAGGTGAAGATTGGAGTTTGTTCCTTGTTGGAACATGGATATTTTGTTGGGATATCACAATATCTCTTATTTAATTGATGCATATATATACTTGGTAAAGGGTGGAAGGCTCGGCCTTATGCCTCGTGTTTTGTTCCACTCTTGCCGCCCTAGTTTCCGTCATATCGGTGTTATGTTCCCAGATTTTGCGTTCCTTACACGGTTGGGTTATAATGGGAACCCCGTGGCAGTTCACCTTGAATAGAGCTCCTCCAGCAATGCCCAACATTGGTTTTACCATTCGCCACCTAGCCTCTTTTTTCCTTTGGGTTCTGCAGACTCAAGGGTCATCTTTATTAAATCCCCCGGGCCACTGCTCCTCTGAGTGTTGGTCCAAACTAGAGCCCTGTGCAGCGCCCCCTCGAGGAAACTCGAGGTTTGGTTTTAGTTGTATGGAGCGCTCATCTGAGTGTGCCCTGAGAACGAGATATGTGCAACTCCTATCGGGATTTGTCGGCACATTCGGGCGGTGTTGCTAGACTTGTTTTACCATTGTCGAGGATGTCTTGTAACCGGGATGCCGAGTCTGATCGGGTCTTCCTTGGAGAAGGAATATCCTTTGTTGACCATGAGAGCTTGTGATGGGCTAAGTTGGCACACCCCTGCAGGGATTTGAACTTTCGAAAGCTGTGCCCGCGGTTATGGCCATATGGGAATTTGTTAATGTCCGGTTGTAGAAAACCTGAAGTTTATCTTAATTAAAATGCATCAACCGCGTGTGTAACCGTGATGGTCTCTTCTCGGCGGAGTCTGGGAAGTGAACACGGTGTTGGAGTAATGCTTGGCACAGGTTGTTCTAGGATCACTTCTTGATCATAGATTCTCGACCATGCTTTGGCCTTCTCTTCTCGCTCTCATTTGCATATGTTAGCCACCATATATGCTAGTCGCTTGCTGCAGCTCCACCTCATACCTTTTACCCTTCCTATAAGCTTAAATAGTCTTGATCGCGAGGGTGTGAGATTGCTGAGTCCCCGTGACTCACAGATACTTCCAAAAACAGCTTGCAGGTGCCGATGAGACCGTGAAGGTGACGCAACCGAGCTCTAGGAGGAGTTCGTTGAAGATCTTGTCCTTTGTGTTGTTTCGTTCTGGTTGATCAGTAGTGGAGCCCAGTTGGGGTCGATCGGGGATCTGTGTAGCTTTTGGGGTAGTCTTCTTTTATTTTGGTTCCGTAGTCGGACCTTTATTGTATCTGGATGATGTAATGCTTTATTCATGTAATTGTGTGAAGTGGCGATTGTAAGCCAACTATGTATCTCTTTTCCTTATGTATTACATGGGTTGTGTGAAGATTACCTCACTTGCGACATTGATTTCAATGCGGTTATGCCTCTAAGTGGGAGATATAGCCGCATCAAGGGCGTTACAATACCTGAGAAATACGACGGGAGGCTGAACCCGGTAGAGTTCCTGAGCATCTACAGCATCGTTGTTTAGGCCGCCGGGGGAAGTGATGAGAAGGTGTTCGCCAACTACTTCCCTTTGGCCCTCAAGAGGTCTTGGCTGATGCACCTGCCGGAGAACTCCATTTCATCATGGGCAAACCTATGCCACGAGTTCATCAGTGCCTTCACCGGTCGCCACCAAGAGCTCGGTAGGCCCAGCGACCTGCAGCTTCTCCAGCAGAAGGAAGTAGAAACCATCCGTAAGTATTTGCAGAGATTTAGTAAAGTTCATAGAAATATTCCAAATATCCATCTGACAGCTGTTATAGCAGCTTTCCAGTCCAATGTGCGCAACCGCCGCATTTGTTCCAAAATGAACGTGCGGTTGCCCAAGACTGTGAAAGAACTATATACACTAGTGGATAAATGTGCCCGGATGCAAGAAGGAAGGAAGCTGCCCGGAGAGGAAGATTGCATTAATCTTGATTCAGAGGATGAGGATGAATCAACCAGTCAGAGGAAGGGTAAGAAGCGCAGTAAGAAGCCAACAGACAAGGCAGTGATGATTGTGGAAGGTTCGGGCACGCCTAGTACCAGCAAGAAGGCCAAGGCTGAGGCCCCCAGCAAGGAAGCTGCTGCGTGCACTGCCTGCCGGGAGGCCGCTACCGTTGAAAAAGTTGGGAAAGGTGATGGGCCGTACTGCAAGATCCATCATACCAAAGGCCATGACCTTCAGGAGCGTTATTAGGTTGACCAGCTTGTCAAGAGACAGAGAGCAGAATATGATAAGCGTGATAATGAGAAAGTCAGAATGTTGCTAGCGGTAAGGGTTGAGGCGGTGAAGCAAATTGCCTCGGCAGACCCTTTCGGAACCTTGGAAAGCCCGCTAGGGGCCAAGAGAAGGAAACCTGTGATGGTGCCAGTGATGGAGGGGAGGAAGAGGAAACTAGTGAGCAGGAATTTCAGAAGGCCACTAATGCCCTATGTATTGATGGAGGTGCATCTTTGCACACCTCTCATCGCCAACTCAAGCGATGGACATGAGAGGTCAATGTTGTGGAACCAGCGCCAGAGGCCCGGAAGCCACTCAAGTGGTCCCACATGCCCATCATCTTTGATGAGGAGGATCACCCTTGCCGCACCACGGCGGTAGGGTGTTTGCCGTTGTTGGTCTCCTCAACAATTCGCAACCTCAAGGTCAGAATAGTGGATGGCAGGGTCGGGCTGAATCTGATTTCCCCAGTAGTTATTAGCAAGCTTCAGATAGGAGAAGAGGAGCTAGAGCCCACCGACACGTTTCAAGGAATTAACCCCGGCATGAGTCATCCTAAGGGGAAGATAACATTGCTGGTGATGTTTGGGGGAGAGCTAAACTTTCAAACTAAGAAGATTGTGTTTGATGTGGTTGATCTCCCCCTGCCGTATAATGGGATTCTTGGACGACCACCCCTGGCCAAGTTCGTGGCAGCATCCCACTAATCTTACAGCACCCTGAAAATTCCTGGGCCATTGGGAGTCCTGACTTTCCATTCAGATGAGAAGGATGTAATTATCTGTGTGGACAAGATGTATCGGGATGCA
This sequence comes from Triticum aestivum, assembly GCF_018294505.1. Classification (NCBI taxonomy): domain Eukaryota; kingdom Viridiplantae; phylum Streptophyta; class Magnoliopsida; order Poales; family Poaceae; genus Triticum; species Triticum aestivum. The sequence continues at coordinate 298,742,763 of NC_057800.1, forward strand.
GTCGCAGCAGAGGCTGTGACGACAACAGTTCCCGCCAAGGAAAGCAAAGGAAGGAAGAGGAGTTGTAGGACCTCCGGCAAGGAGTCCAGGAAGCGTGCCCCCTCCGAGTGCATGGTACCCGTTGAGGACATGCCGGAGTGTTCCAACAACAGGAGATCCAAGGTTGCTGCACCCCAAGTGAAGAAGGTCCCGGCAGGGCTGGCTGGCGTTGACGGTACTTTCACTATCAGTGCGACCCTCGATGACAAATAGGAAAGCACGCTCATTGCCTTCCCGCGGGTGAATATCGATGTGTTTGCTTGGGAACCATCTGATATCCCGGATGTTCCCAGGGAGGTAATTGAGCACCACCTTGCTGTCTGCCCACATGCCCGACCCGTCAAGCAGAAAGTACGAAAGCAGGCCTTGGAGAGGCAACAGTTCATTGTCGAAGAGAAAAAGAAGTTGGAAGCAGCTGGTTTGCATAGAGGAGTACCGGATCGTACATGATTGGCAAATCCAATAGTGGTCGGGAAAGCTAATGGGATGTGGAGGCTTTGCATTGATTTCACAAACCTCAACAAAGGTTGCCTGAAGGACCCATTTCCCTGGCCGCGCATTAACCAGATCGTGGATTCTACTTCGGGATGTGATTTGGTCTCCTTTCTAGATGCATACTTAGGATATCATCAGATCTTCTTGTCCAAGGAAGATGAAGAGAAGACATCATTTATCACTCCCTGTGGTACATACTGCTTTGTCCGCATGCCGTTCGAATTAAATAGTGCCGGGTCCACTTTTGCAAGGGCAGTCCAAATTGGTTTTGGGCCACAATTGCATAGAAATATAGAAGCTTATATGGATGATATTGTGGTCAAAACCAAGGATAAGGCCACCCTTAATCTGCGCAAGATCAATCTGAAGCTTAACCGGGAGAAATGTGTGTTTCGTGTTCCCTCCGGCAAGCTACTTGGGTTCTTCGTGTCCCATCGGGGGATCGAAGACAACCCCGACAAGATCAAGGCCATTGAGAAGATCAAAGAGCCAAGGACAGTTAAGGATGTAAGGTGCTTGACGGGATGTGTTGCCGCATTGAGAGGATTCATCTCCAAGTCTGCCGAGCGTGCCCTGTCGTTCTTCAAGGTTTTGAAGAAGGCAGGACCTATGAAGTGGACCCCAGAAGCAGATGCAGCTCTGCAAGAGTTGAAAGCCTACCTATCATCTGTACCTACCTTGGTTGCACCCAAACCCCAATAACCATTGTTTCTATACTTGGCGGCAACCAACCAAGTGGTCAGTGCAGCTTTGGTAGAGCAGCGAGAGGTGGATTAGGCAGAAAGTGGCCAGATCATGGCAAAGTCAGGGATGGATCAGGACAGCAGTGAGTAGAGAGCAACTCCAAGGACGCGCCAAGGAAGAAAGTGGTGCAACGCCCAGTGTACTTCGTCAGCTCCTTATTATAGGGGCTAGATCGAGGTACTCTGGCGTGCAAAAGTTGATCTTTGGTCTCATTATGGCATCAAGGAAACTGTTTCATTACTTCCAAGCCCATGAGATCACGATTGCCACTCATTTCTCATTGCAAAGGATACTCCGAAACCCTGAGGCAACTGGCAGAATAGTGGAATGGGATTTTGAGTTATCCATCTTTGGTTTCAAGTTTGAGAGCACTTCAACTATTCAGAGAAAGGCATTGGCACAGTTTATTGCAGAATGGACGCCAACCCCTAACGAGGAAAGGACAGAGATAACTCTTCCGAGTAAGGAAACGCCCCAAGAATGGATATTTTGATGGTGCTTTCTCCCTACAAGGGGCAAGGGCTGGCGTGTTTCTTGTTGCCCCCTCCGGGGAGCACTTGAAGTACGTCATCCAGATGCACTTTGCACGGGAAGAAACCACCAAAAATAAAACTGAGTATGAAGGTTGCCGGGCTTAGGATTGCAGCAGAATTGGGAATTAAGAAGTTGATCATTTGAGGAGATTTATAGCTCGTGATGACACAAGTAAACAAGGATTACCAAAGAACATTGATGGAAGCATACGTTGAGGAAGTAAGGAGATTGGATGATGAAAGTGCAACTATCCTAGGTGTTTTTGGTAATTCCTAACAACATATAGCTCTTTGAGCTAATGCTATTTCAAGATTAATATCTCAGGAAAGCTCAATGATTGGCATGGCATGGATGAGAAAAGTGGACCCCTCAAAATGCTAAGGACAAAGGACTGGATCAAGCTCAAAGCTCAAGACTCTACATTTCCTATTTTAGTGATCCAAGATCACATTGAGTCTATAGGAAAAGCCAATACTATCAACGAGGGATGAGGTGTTGCTTAATGAGGTTCTTGCTCAAAATGCTTAGTGATATGCTCCAAAAACCCTCAACTACTTTCTCACATCCACATATGACCTAAACTAAAAGTCAAACTCGGCCCCACCGATTCTTTCTATCCGGCGCCACCTAGTTTCAAATGTCATAGCCACTGCCACAAACCCTAAGCAAATCGGTCCCACCAATAGGGATCTGGGTCTCACCGAGATGGGGTTGTAATCTCTGTGTTTCCCTTCATAACATCTCGGTCTCAACGAGATGAGCGATCGGTCACACTGAGATTGCAATGTAAATTCTTTGTTTTCCCTTCGTAACGCTTCGGTCTCACCGAAATGAGCGATCGGTCCCACCTAGTTTACCTGACCAACTCTCTGGTTAGCTTATTACCAAAATCGGGCTCACCGAGATTGTGTTATGCCATAACCCTAATCATATCTGTCCTACCGAGTTGCATGTCGGTCCCACCGAAAACCCTAACGGTCACTAGCTTTGTTGAATCGGTCCGACCGAGTTTAACCATTCGGTCCCAACGAGTTTGGAAAGTTATGTGTAACGGTTAGATTTTGTGTGGAGGCTATATATAGCACTCCACCTCCTCTTCATTCGTGGAGAGAGCCATCGTAACAAGTCTACACTTCCAACCTATATTTTCTGACAGAGAACCACCTAAACTTGTGTTGAGACCAAGATATTCCATTCCTACCATTTGAATCTTGATCTCTAGCCTTCCCAAAGTTGCTTTCCACTCAAATCTTCTTTCCACCAAATCCAAATCCTGTGAGAGAGAGTTGAGTGTTGGGGAGACTATCATTTGAAGCACAAGAGCAAGGAGTTCATCATCAACACAACATTTGTTTCTTCTTGGAGAGTGGTGTCTCCTAGATTGGCTAGGTGTCACATGGGAGCCTCTGTTCGACAAGATTGTGTGGTTGAACCAAGGAGTTTGTAAGGGCAAGGAGATCGCCTACTTCGTGAAGATCTACCGCTAGTGAGGCAAGTCCTTCGTGGGCGATGGCCATGGTGGGATAGACAAGGTTGCTTCTTCGTGGACCCTTCGTGGGTGGAGCCCTCCGTGGACTCGCACAACCGTTACCCTTCGTGGGTTGAAGTCTCCATCAACGTGGATGTACGATAGCACCACCTATCGGAACCACGATAAAACATCTATGTCTCCAATTGCGTTTGAATCCTCCAAACCCTTCCCTTTACATTCTTGCAAGTTGCATGCATTACTATCCGCTGCTCATAGACTCTTTGCATGCTTGCTTGTATTGTGTTAAGATTGCTTGACTTGTTCAAATTTGCTAAAATCTGCCAAGAAATAAAATTGGGAAAAGGCTAGATTTTTATTTGGTCAAGTAGTCTAATCACCCCCCTCTAGACATACTTTCGATCCTACAAGTGGTATCAGAGATTTGGTCTCCATTTGCCTTGATTTTCATAGCTTTTGGAAGGCATAGCTTTGGTTTCACAACCTAGGAGAGTATGGCGTCTAGCGAGGGGAATTAGCACCGTAGAGGTCCTTACTTTGATGGTACTAATTTTCCTAGTTGGAAGCATAAGATGAAAATGCATATTCTTGGACATAACCCCGCCGTTTGGGCTATTCTGTGTGTTGGCTTGCAAGGTCAATTCTTTGATGGGAGAGAACCAAATCGTGAAGCTACCGCGGAAGAGTTGAAGATGCTGCAATACAATGCTCAAGCTTGTGATATCCTCGTGAATGGATTGTGCCCTGAAGAATTCAACAAAATCAGCTGTCTTGAGAATGCAAAGGAAGTTTGGGATACTTTGATTGATATGCATGAAGGTACCGACTCCGTCAAGGAATCCAAGTTGGATGTGCTTCAAAGTCAACTTGACAAGTTCAAATGAAGGATGGTGAAGGTGTCACTGAAATGCACTTTAGGCTTGCTCTCATCACAAATGAGATTGCCGGCTTGGGAAGTGAAGAGATGACCGACAAATTCATCATCAAGAAGATCCTAAGATCCTTGGATGGAAAATACGATACCGTATGCACATTGATCCAAATGATGCCAAATTACAAAGATCTCAAGCCAACGTAAGTCATTGGAAGAATTGTTGCTCATGAGATGTCACTCAAGGATAAGGAGGAGCTCCATAACAAGTGAAGTGGTGCTTTCAAGGCCTCATGTGAAGCTCCCACATCATCAAGTGAGAAACAAACCTTCAATGAAGAATTGAGCCTAATGGTGAAGAACTTCAACAAGTTCTACAAGAATAGAAGCAAAAAGAGAAGTTCCAAGTCAAGGTCCTACAATGACAAAAGATCTTCTAGTCGAGAGCGAAACTACTACAATTGTGGAAGACCCGGACACTACTCCAATGAGTGTATGGCTCCCCACAAGAGAAGAGAAGATTCTCCCAAAAGAAGAAGTAGAATAGAAGAATCACCATCGAGGGAGAGAAGGAGTAGGGATGATCGTTATGAACGAAGACCCTCCCGGAGAAGAAAGGATTCGGAAAGGAAGGACAACTCATCAAGGAGCTACACAAAACGAAGACATCAAGCTCATGCTGGTGAATGGGTATCTGGCTCCGACTCTGACAATGACTCCGAGAGAAGCTATCAATCTGACTCCGAATATACTCAAGATGAAGGTGTTGCCGGTCTAGAACTTGTGTCAACCAACTCCTATGACATATTTGATTCACCAAATGAAGGAATTAGAAGATGCTTCATGGCTATAGGCCCAAAGGTACCACACCCCGAGTATGTTGATTTCAATAGTGATGAATATGACTTGTTAGGTGATGATGATTTACTTTTTGACAACTCTAGTGATGAATAGTATCATGAAACGTCAACTAATCATGTTAATCAAGATGAAACGAATGACAATGATAAGGAGAAGATTGAGTCTCTAACTAAAGAACTAAACACTCTTAAGTTAGCTCCTAAAACTATCTTAGGAGATCATCGAGAACTTTTAAGGATTCATGAGAAATTACATTTTGAGAAACTCAATCTTGAGAAAGAGCACGAGTTCTTAAACGCAATCAATGATGATCTTCGCAAGAAAATTTCTTCTTACATTGCCAAGCGTTTACTCTTATCGACTTACATGCCTCAAGTCAAGTCTAGTGACAAGAACAAGAAGGATTCTTCTTCTAGTAGTAACAATAATCATGCTAAATCCAATATTGTTGCTTCTAGTAGTTCTCTTGATTCCACTAAAAATTCTCTTAGCCAAGTTACACTTGAGCAAGAAAATAGCTTATTGAAGGGAATCATAGAGAAAGGTGTTTACAAGAGCCTTGCCGGGAGTAAGCAATTCGAGGAAATTGTACACAAGCAAGGAAGGCACCTGAAGAATCAAGGTATTGGTTTTGAACGAAAGTTCAATGCCAATGGAGTTGAGTGGGAAGAAGATCAATACCCTAAGATGAAGTTTGTTCCTCAACAAGAGAAGTATGATCCTACTTCTTTCAAGGGGACACAAGCTCAAGATGATCTTCCACCACAAGACCACAAGGAAAAAGGCAAGCACAAGCTTCAAGAGGAAATTGATGCATTTGAAGAAGCTCCTAAGCCCTTGGTCAAGTGGGTTCCCAAGACTACATCAAGTTCCACTTCATCAAGTACAACTACAACTCCGAGGATTCCCATCAAGATGGTGTGGATCCCGAAGAAGAAGAACTAGAGAGTTCTTGAGGGTGACTCCGCCAACATACTTCACTCTTATCATTTTGGCAAGAACAAGTGCAATCAACTTCCACATCTTGCACTAGTTCAAGGAGTCACAAACCCTCTTGTTGGTAAGACAAGGGACAAGGTAACCTAATGCTCTCATAAACATCATCTTGTGTGTGCATCACTCTATGTCTATGGATATCCTTGTTTGTTCCTTGTGGGACTAACCCGTGTAGGTATTGAAAGTGCAACTCACTCCAAAGGATAGCTCCGAATGATCTACATCAACTTAGAGCATCCACATCCTCAACACCTACATGAAGTCATCATCGACAAAACCCAAGGTTAGTTCATCCCTCTTAGGGGGGATATCACATCTAGGGGGAGCTTTGCTCTAACAATTGAGTTAAAGCAACTCTAATGGTGTGAACACAACCACGCTTTATGTAAAAGTGGTAACCCCACTTGTGCTTAAACGATGAGTGTGACCTATGATCAAATGTTCTCATTTGACTCCTGAGTCAATATACTAATATATAGATGACCTAGTCATCGCCAATTGCTTGATAGATGCTAGAATTGTTTGTGCATGCTTTGCCACATATTTCATTTGTCATTTTATTGTGTGAGCTTGTTGGTTGTATAATTTACTCATTCGAGGACATCCACTTGTTGTCTTGATTGATTGGTTTCCTTTTCTTTTGGCCAAGTGGATGGACAAGAATGCCTAAGAAGCTTCTCTAGCTATCTATGCTTTTCTCGTCTCAAACTCTATTCATGCTGCATCACAAAGTTTGATCAAGTCAGATTCGAACCACTCTATGTGAGGAGCACTCGGAGCCTTCGATTTGTCATAGACTTAAACTTCCAAAACTTCTTTGTGTGTTTCGGTCTGACCGGTTCATCCATTTTGGTCATACCGAGATCACTAAGTCGATCTAGGTTTTCAATCTTGGTGCAACCGATTTGAACTTTTCGGTCACACCGAGTTTCAGTAACTGCTTTCTCTTATGAATCTCGGTGCCACCGAGTTGTTCCACTCGGTCACACCGATAGGGTCAGGCTATATATATCCATGGGTCAAATTTTGGAAAACTTTCTGGACCTCCTCGCCCGCGCTTAGCCTGCTCTGCCTCCCTGGGTCTCCGGATCGTCCTCCTCGTCGCCAACCGCCTCCTGTCGCTGGTCTCCGCCACCATGAACGGGATCGTCTCTGCCGTTGCCGCCGTAGCAAGTTCATCGCCGAACTAGGGTATGGACATGAACTTTGTGCTGTTCTAACTCCGATTCCCCAGCACATTGCTTTGCCATGTATCTTGCCACGATTGAGATCATTCTATCCATCGAAAACACTCCGTAGTTTAGTCGTGAATTGAAAATTTAGGGTTAGGTTTCCGCCGAAACCATCTCGGACCGACCGAGCTGATGAAATCGGTTCCACCGATTTGGCTCAGGCCATTGCACATGTGATTCTCGGTCTGACCGAGAATTGCAAATCGGTGTGACCAAGTTCAGCACTTTGTGAAACCCTAGCAGTCTCGGTGCCACCGAACTGTGACTCAGTCTGACCGAGTTGACTAGTTTAGGTTCCAAAAGCTGCTTCGGTATCACCGAGTTTACAAATCGGTAGATCTGAAATGCTTTCTGTGGAAAACTAAAACTAAGTTTTTAATTCATTATTTTGCAAAAACCTATGCACTTTGTGATGCTCATCCACTCTATCTCATCTATAATCTATTCACAGGGTCTGTTGTTAGTGTTTGCATAATGTCAGATCAGAGTGACAGTCAGAACAAGTCAGAGGAGCAGGTTCACTTGAGTGAGGGCACTAGTCCTCCTAGCAGCTCAGATGATGGCAGCAAGAGCACACCCAACAATCTGCCAAAGGCCGCCACAAGGGCCAGCAAGAAAATAACCATAGAGTTATAGGATGAGGACTATGCGGCCGAGGAGGAAGAAACCACCTCAAAGAGGGAAGTCCTGAAAAAGGAATATGGCATAGCTGCTGCCACCAAGCCAAGGATAAAGCAAAAGGTTCCTGCCAAGAGAGCTCGAATGTCTAAAGCCAGAGCATCCACTCAAGAGACTTTGGGATCTGCACCCGAAGAGCAGGTTGTGGCAGAAAAGAAAAGGAAAGAGAGGGTCAAGAAGACCACTGCCAGAGTGCTTGGGAGATCTTCAATCATGAAAGACTATGAAGAAGAGGAAGAGGAAGAGGATGCTGCACCAACACCTAAAGCTCAGAATCTTATGGGAGATGCCATAAGATCAGGGGCTACTTTATCTAAGCCCAAAGAAACTTCTAAGCCAGCTGCTCCAAATCCCAAAACTGCACCCAAGAGGAGCACCAGGAACATCCCATCAGTAGAGAAGAACAAGGCCCCAATGCCTGAAGCTGCAATGGAAGAAGAAGATGATTCTGTTGTCTTGAGGAAATTGAAGCCAAAAATTCCAGATCACAATGATGCTCATCTAGTAGCTGAGAACATGAAGATAAGGAAGGATTGATGATTGAGGCTATGGAGAGAGTCAGATCCATATGCCACCAGGAGAAGGACTGCTGTGGACTACAGGTTCCACACAAAGGAACAACAGGATTCTATGAGACCATCTTGCTTGACAAGAAGCCAATAGTGTGTGACATGAGATGGGTTGATTGGAAATTAATTGAGGAAAATGAGGATCACTTCCCTGGTGTATATGAAAGCTTCAAGACTTGTGGAGTTGATGAGTTTGTGGCTCAGAAGCTCACAAAATGGAATGATGAGCTCATCATGCAGTTCTACTCCAGAGCTCACCTATACCACAGGAGCTGATTAACTCCAAGATGGGCACTGGCACATATCTGCTAGACAAGGAGCACCTGCCCATCTACCCAAACTTTGAGGACAACACTATGGTGATGGATGAAAATGAACCATCTTCTATGCACGCACAAGCCAAGAAGGAGAAGGCAAAGGCTGAAAAGGCTGCAAGGATGCCAACTACTGAAGAAGCATCTCAGTATCTTCTGAAGAGCAAGCAAGATCAGCTTGGCTACTTGATTGCCTCCACTCGGAGGATTGAGAAGGGACTGGCCACCCTGACTCAAAACCAGGAGAGCTTGGAGAGGATCGTGGAGCAGAAGTTCTATGACTTAGATGTGAAGGTCAGTGAGATCCAGTCAGTCATTGAGAAACTTCAAGATGAAGTGGAGGAGAAGAAGGGCAAGACAACCACTGATGCTTTTGCTAGAGCGCCTAGAGGTCAGAGGTCTGCTGCAGTGCCTATTCTAGACACCAGAGCTACTTCATCTGCACCAGCTACAGCTTTAGTGCCACCGGCTCCAGCATCTACTCCACCAGGTCCATCTACATCGACTGATGCCTTCGTTCATGGAGTTCTGTCTACACCACCACCTGAAGACCAAGCCTAAGTCTCAATCTAGCACTATGCATTTTTATGAACTTTTTGGTAACTTTTTGCCAAAGGGGGAGAAAATGTATAGATCATAGGCTTCGAGAAAGGGCGTTGCTTTTTATTCTCTTTTTGGTTGGTGGTTAAACTTCGTTTATTTGCTTGGTTGAGATACTTTATACTTTGTGCTTCCTTAGATGATCATGTGTTTGATCATATGCTACCTTAATGCTTGTTGGATGACATTACCCTTTTATGTGATCATTCACTTTGCTTGATGATGAGTGCATGTATTTTAATTATTATCATTTTGAGCGCTCCATCAAGATGTATGTGACATGGAAGAGTAACCCATGATCCTAACTCTTTGTGCATTCGTAGTCCAAAGCAAATCTTAAACTATGCACAAATTTAGGGGGAGCTCTTGCTTTTCACAGACTTCTCAAAGCGACAATGTTTTTCACTCTTATTATCATTTGTCGAAGCTTTGATCTATATGTTGTCATCAATTACCAAAAAGAGGGAGATTGAAAGTGCAACTATCCCTAGGTGGTTTTGGTAATTCCTAACAACATATAGCTCATTGAGCTAATGCTATTTCAAGATTAATATATTATGGAAGCTCAATGATTGGCATGGCATGGATGAGAAAAGTGGACCCCTCAAAATGCTAAGGACAAAGGATTGGATCAAGCTCAAAGCTCAAGACTCTACATTTCCTATTTTAGTGATCCAAGATCACATTGAGTCTATAGGAAAAGCCAATACTATCAAGGAGGGATGAGGTGTTGCTTAATGAGGTTCTTGCTCAAAATGCTTAGTGATATGCTCCAAAAACCCTCAACTACTTTCTCACATCCACATATGACCTAAACCAAAAGTCAAACTCGGCCCCACCGATTCTTTCTATCCGGTGCCACCGACTTTCAAATGTCATAGACACTGCCACAAACCCTAGGCAAATCGGTCTCACCGATAGGGATCTCGGTCTCACCGAGATGGGGTTGTAATCTCTTTGTTTTCCTTCGTAACATTTCGGTCTCACCGAGATGAGCGATTGGTCCCACCGAGATTTCAATGTAAACTCTCTGTTTTCCCTTCGTAACGTTTCGGTCTCACCAAAATGAGCGATCAGTCCCACTGAGTTTACCTGACCAACTCTCTGGTTAGCTGATTACCAAAATCGGGCTCACCGAGTTTGTGTAATCGGTCTCACCGAGATTACGTTATACCCTAACCCTAATCATATCGGTCCTACCGAGTTGCATGTCGGTCCCACCGAAAACCCTGACGGTCACTAGCTTTGCTGAATTGGTCCAACCGAGTTTAACCATTCAGTCCCACCGAGTTTGGAAAGTTATGTGTAACGGTTAGATTTTGTGTGGAGGCTATATATACCCCTCCACCTCCTCTTCATTCATGGAGAGAGCCATCAGAATAAATCTACACTTGCAACCTATATCTTATAAGAGAGAATCACCTACACTTGTGTTGAGACCAAGATATTCCATTCCTATCATATGAATCTTGATCCCTAGCCTTCCCCAAGTTCCTTTCCACTCAAATCTTCTTTCCACCAAATCCAAATCCTGAGAGAGAGAGTTGAGTGTTGGGGAGACTATCATTTGAAGCACAAGAGCAAGGAGTTCATCATCAACACACCATTTGTTACTTCTTGGAAAGTGGTGTCTTCTAGATTGGCTACGTGTCACTTGGGAGCCTCCGACAAGATTGTGGAGTTGAACCAAGGAGTTTGTATGGGCAAGGAGATCGCCTACTTTGTGAAGATCTCCCGCCAGTGAGGCAAGTCCTTCGTGGGTGATAGCCATGGTGGAATAGACAAGGTTGCTTCTTCGTGGACCCTTCGTGGCTGGAGCCCTCCGTGGACTCGCGCAACCGTTACCCTTCTTGTGTTGAAGTCTCCATCAACGTGGATGTACGATAGCACCACCTATTGGAACCATGATAAAACATTTGTGTCTCCAATTGCGTTTGAATCCTCCAAACCCTTCCATTTACATTCTTGCAAGTTGCATGCTTTACTTTCCGCTGCTCCTATACTCTTTGCATGCTTGCTTGAATTGTGTTAAGATTGCTTGACTTGTTCAAAGTTGCTAAAATCTGCCAAGAACTAAAATTGGGAAAAGGCTAGATTTTTATTTGGTCAAGTAGTCTAATCACCACCCCTGTAGACATACTTTTGATCCTATAGATGAGCACTTTGACAGGTTGCAAACAGAGCACCTACCCCATGCGGAAAACAACATAGCTGATCACCTCTCAAAGTGTGCTGCGCAGAAGCTTCTTGTGGAACCAAGAACTATTGTTCTCCATCTCACTCAACCCTCCTTATGAGCAGCCACAATGGCCCAGAAAAAGAGAAAGATGGACTACGGTAAGCCTCTCCCGACCGATCCATCCGCTCCCGGCAGAGACCATGGCAAGGCTGGTGCTCCCGCAGCCGAGGAGGTGCCCCTAGTCTTCGTTGCCGAGCCTTAGGCTCCAACTTGGGCAAGGCACATTGTCCACTTCCTCCAAACCGGAGAACTCCCTGGCAATCATGATGAAGATAAAAGAGTAGCCTTGAGGGCCAGTATGTATTAGTTTGTTGATGACACTCTATACAGAAGGAGGCCGAACGGTGTGAAATTGAAGTGTGTTTGCCAGGAGGATAGAAAGGAACTACTGGCTGAGATTCACAAAGGAATATGCGGCTCACACATTGGATCAAGGGAATTAGTTGGGAAAGCATTCCGGCAAGGATTCTATTGGCCCATAGCCCTCCAAGATGTAGTTGAGCTCGTCACAAAATGTGAAGCCTGTCAGTTCCATTCCAAGAGAACACACCTGCTTGCGCAAGCCCTTTACACAATCCCTCTATCATGGCCATTTTTGGTCTGGGGGCACGATATCCTCGGCCCCTTCCCCCGAGCAATCGGAGGCTGTCGGATTTCGGGTTCCGGCAAAACCCTTAAGGTTCAAACAATGGGGTGCGCACAAAGATCTACCCCTACCAACTCATGCCCTCAACCTTGCCACGAACTCTAAAGCTAACTCGACAAACTCGCAACACAAGGGACACAAGGTTTATGATGTTTCGGGCCACCGTTGTGGTGTAATACCCTACTCCAGTGTGGTGTGGTGGATTGCCTCTTGGGCGATGATGAACAGTACAAAGGGAAGAACAGCCTCCTGAGGTGAGGTGTACTTGTGCTTGGTGGGTGTGAGGCTAAGGATGGAGTGGCTCCGATCCAAGATGAGGTCGATCCCCTAGCTATGGTGGTGGCTAGTCCTATTTATAGAGGCCCTGGTCCTCTTCCCAAATATTGAGCGGGAAGAGAGCCACCAACGGCCAATTTGAATGGGGACTGCTACTACAAGTTATCCTGACAAAAGCAGTCTTCGCATGCCAAAGGCACTGGTGATGACGCCGCCTTGGGCTCCATGGTGACCTTTGTCTTGCCGTCCTGCTGGTCTTGGTCTCGTTGCACCGATATGGAAACCTTTACTTGATGCCTCGGTACTCTTTGTCTGTGCTTGCCTCCTTAGCACCAAACCAGAAATAAGGACACTATGCGTGCTAGCGCCCGCCTGGCCTTGGTCGTCATGGCTCACGTCATTGGAAACTTGCAAGCCAGCCTGGTGAGGCCACTCCCGAGGAGGTCTTTGTGTCGTCCTCCTCGCAAGGCTTGGCCACTCATGAGGGTCTTGAATGCTTGTTGGTGAAGATGGGTCGGACGGGCCGGCTTGCAGAGCCATGCTGTGGGCCGTAGGAAGGCAAGTCTGGGGACCCCCGTTCCCAGAACGCCGATAGTAGTCCCCGGGCCCAAGGCGCACTCGGGCTTGGCTTCGAGGCGAAGCCAAAGGGCATGTGCGGAGTGCCTATGGTCTTGGTCGACGCGTGGTGGTTGAGTTTCCGCTTCCCCACACTGTCTCTGCAACTGTCCGACTGTCAAAAGGCTGGCGTAGACAGCGCTTGCCTTCATTGCTGTAATGCCCCATATGTAACCTGCCATATTTGTATTCCAACTCTTGCCATTTTCGGCACTAAGTTATGATATTTCCTCGTTGTCGGGTTTTTGTCTTCGTTTTATTTTTGTCTTTGTCATGCATCTCATATCATGTCATCATGTGCTTCGCATTTGCATACGTGTTCGTCTCATGCATCCGAGCATTTCCCCGTTGTCCGTTTTGCATTCCGGCGCTCCTATGTCCTCCAGTGTACCATTTTTACCTCTTTTCATGTGTGGGTGTTAAACGTTCTCGGATTGGACCAAGACTTGCCAAGCGGCCTTGGTTTACTACCGGTAGACCACCTATCAAATTTCGTGCCATTTGGACTTCGTTCGATACTCCAACGGTTAACCGAGGAACTGAGGCCTCGTGCGTGTTGTAGCCCAACACCCCTCCAAAGTGGCCCAAAACTCATCTAAACCCCCTCCATCGTCTAAGTCGTTCGATCATGATCGCGTGGCCGCAAACCATGCTCAATTTGGAGCCTTCTAGCTCCCTCTACCTATATAAAGGCATCTCCCCCCGAAAATCACGGATGAAACCCTAACCCCTCCCTCTCCTCACGCCACCGGACAAAAACCGACCGGCCGGACATGTCCATTTCCGCCGTCCGCCGCCACATGTCGCTCCATGACAGGGCGAGCCGCCGCGCCCACTTCGCCGCCCTGCCGGCCCGCTGAAGCCCGCCGCGGGCCCTCCCTGGCCCGCACGCATCACCGCCGTCTTCCTCCTCGCCCGCGCCTCCTCCTCACCATCCGGCGCCGCCGCAAACGCCATCGCCGGCCACCGCCGCCTCGACCTCGCCACCTCCTTGCCCGGTCACCGCCGCCCGACCTCGCCGCGCCCCGGCGCCACTGCATCGCCTCACCGCCGGCCGCCCTCGCGCCGGAGCCGCCGTCCTCGCTGCCCCTCAGGTCCCGCTCTGGCCACCGCCTCCTCCTTCGCACCGGCGAGCAGCTTCTCCAACTCCGGCGCCAACTCGGGTGGACCTCGGAGACCGTGCCGATCAAGATCTGAAAAACTTGAGGGTTGACCTAATTGTTCGACTCGACGAGTACTTCATTTCATCCCCTTGCACCATGTTCATTTGAGCTCATCTTGATGCCCTAAATGCTATTGCAAGAGTGCTATGTAATGATAGTTTCAGATTCTTATCATTAATTGGACATTTGTCATTTTTGCCATGGTTAATGTGTGTGTCCTATGAACTTGAGCCCTACATGTGTTTTGAAGTATGCCATGCCATCTTTACAGGGGTGTATGCCATCTATTTTTGTGATCACTATGGTGACTAGCACAAGCATGCAAAGTAGCTCTCGTGATGTTGCTGATTTCGGGGACTTCGAAATCTTCTAAGTCTTTTCCCTGATAATATTTTTATGCCATGTATTCCTGTTGCTATAGAGAGATCCATGCCTCTTTTGAGCATGTTCAATAAGGATCATTTTGAGATATTTTTGTGCTCTATCCATCCATGTATTTGTTTGCAATTATGGAGCATCTTAGCATGACTCAATCTTGCTCTACTTTTGCTATAAAATGTTCCTGGCAGATTGTTTACATGTTAAGCAATTTGCCGAGGTTGTTGTGGTTGTTCCAAGCATGCTATGAGGTTGTTCTTGCCATCTTTAGCTTCTATGCCATGTCTACTTGCTGGGTGTATTCTTAGTTTGTCATGCAATGCCTTGTGGTGAGTGCATAGAGCTCGCAAACATGCGTACGTGAATCTGTTTTTGCCATGTTCCACTTTTGTACTAAGTCTGAATCTGTTAACGAAAGTTGCTATGTTCACATGGTTGCCATTGTATTTTCTGATCCCTTTTGGCTTATGGTCAGTAAGGGACTTTTGTTGTATGCTTTGAGTATCTTCATGCCATGCCTTTCTTTGCCATGATATGTTCCTGTAGCATGTTGATATCCTGCTCTAAACATTGCTTCCTGATGTTAAATTCCTGGCATGTTGTTATTTTCACTAAGTGTGTAACCTGATATCTTTTGCACTTTTGCTATGCTTGTTTGAACCTGCTATTGAGTGAATTAGCCGTAGCTCAATGTTCATATTTTGTCAAGAATCTTGAGTGGATCACTGCCATGTGCTTTTTTGTTATGTTAGAGTGCAGTAGCTTATTGTTCTTGATGCATTTAGAAGGCCTCGTGTTGTTAATCGCAGATCGGTGCCATATTTGTTTTGCTTGCCATTTGCAATCCGTGCTTCCGATTCCGGTGATCTTTATATCAATTTCGACTGAAATCAACTCATCTTTCCAGTGGCACTCTTGGTTTTCCAAGTTGAGGCCTGGTTCAATCTTTCCTTCCCGAAACATGCATATGCATTGCATATCACATCCCGCATATCATGCCATGTTTCGCATCATGTTGCATGTGCATTGCACCATGGTTGATCATGGTTCCCTTTGCTTGTTGTTATTGCTTTGGGTAGAGCTGGGAGACGATTACGTGATCGAGGAACCAGTTGAGTACACTTACGAGGATCAAGCTAACGTCAACTCGGAGAACTTTGCAGGCAAGATGACCATACCCTCGAAATCACTTCTATCTTTGCTTGCTAGTTGCTTGCTCTATTGCTATGCCTATGCTACAATACCTACCACTTGCTTATCATGCCTCCCATATTTCCTTGTCAAACCTCTAACCCACCTTGTCCTAGCAAACCGTTGTTTGGCTATGTTACCGCTTTGCTCAGCCCCTCTTATAGCGTTGCAGTTGGAGGTGAACATTGGAGTTTGTTCCTTGTTGGAACATGTTTATTGTTGGGATATCACTATTATATCTTGTCTATTTTTAATGCATCTATATACTTGGTAAAGGGTGGAAGGCTCGGCCTTATGCCTGGTGTTTTGTTCCACTCTTGCCGCCCTAGTTTCTGTCATACCGGTGTTATGTTCCTTGATTTTGCGTTCCTTACACAGTTGGGTTATAATGGGAACCCCTTGATAGTTCGCCTTGAATAAAACTCCTCCAGCAAGGCCCAACCTAGGTTTTACCATTCGCCCCCTAGCCTCTTTTTCCGTTCGGTTCCGCGGACTCAAGGGTCATCTTTATTTTAAACCCAAGGGCCAGTGCTCCTTTGGGTTTTGGTCCAAAACAGAGCCACTTGCAGCGCCACCTCGAGGAAACTTGAGGGTTGGTTTTAGTTGTACGTAGTGTTCATCCGGTGTGCCTTGAGAACAAGATATGTGCAGCTCCTATCGGGATTTGTCGGCACAGCGGGTGGTCTTGCTGGACTTGTTTTACCATTGTCGAGATGTCTTGTAACCGGGATTCCGAGTCTTATCAGGTTGTCTTGGGAGAAGGAATATCCTTCGTTGACCGTGAGAGCTTGTGATGGGCTAAGTTGAGACACCCCTGCATGGATTTGATCTTTCGATAGATGTGCCCACGGTTATGGGCAGATGGGAATTTGTTAATGTCTAGTTGTAGAAAACCTGAAACTTAACTTAATTAAAATGAATCAACCGAGTGTGTGGCCATGATGGTCTCTTTTCGGCGGAGTCCGGGAAGAGAACACGGTCTCGAGTTATGCTTGAACGTAGGTTGTTCTAGGATCACTTCTTGATCATAGTTGCTCGACCATGCCTTGGCTTCTCTTCTCGCTCTCTTTTGCATATGTTAGCCACCATATATGCTAGTGCTTGCTGCAGCTCCACCTCATACCTTTTACCCTACCTATAAACTTAAATAGTCTTGATCGTGAGGGTGTGAGATTGCTGAGTCCCCGTGACTCACAGATTACCTTCAAAACCAGATGCAGGGACCGATGATACCATTCCAGGAGATTCGACTAAGCTCAAGTGGGAGTTTGATGAGGACTCAGGACGATACTACGTTTCCTTTCCAAATGATCAGTAGTGGTGCCCAGTTGGGGCGATCGGGGACATTGTTCCATTTGGGGTTGTCTTTATTTTGGTTCCGTAGTCGGACCTTGATTGTATCTGGATGATTGTAATGATATATTTATGCATTGTGTGACGTGGCGATTGTAAGCCAACTATGTACCTCTTTTCTTATTCAGTACATGGGTTGTGTGAAGATTACCCCACTTGCGACATTGCTTACAATGCAGTTATGCCTCTAAGTCATGCTTCGAAACGTGCGAGATATAGCCGCATCGTGGGTGTTACAAGTTGGTAATCAGATCCTTCCCTGACTTAGGATCCCCCTGCTTGATCGAATCGTTGGCGTTGTTGAGTCTAGAAAAATGTTTTGAGTCATTTAGGATTATATATATCGGAGAGTAGGATTCTTTTTACTCCTCATTCCCTTCGTCGCTCTGGTGAGGCATCCTGACGTAGAGTTTTGACTCTTCTCTTCTCAAATTTCAATAACAAATTTTTTAGGATCACGCGGGTATCTTGGAATCGTTCTGATGGTTTTGTGACGAGAACATTGTTCTTGGTGCCTCCTGACATTTAGGGGTTGCGGCAGTGTCTCGGGGAGTAGGATGGCAATTTTATCCATGGATCTTGATACCCTTGGATACCCGACCCGGTTGGGAAAGGGTATGGAGCACATTTTCGCCAGTGGGTCCGTGGATAGGGATACCCACGAACAGCCGGGTTGGGCATGGTTATAGTTTGTGCTCCATGGATATCCAATGGATACCCGTATGACATGTGGGGTCATATGCCAGTGATAGTAGAAAGAGCGAATCAATGGGAAATGATAGGAAATATGCAACTTGTGCCATGAGCTATATGCTGCAGAATCAACCTCTGGTATGTCACACTTAAGGACTCATCGTATTACTTGTTGCCTACTTATGCATGTAGCTTATTTTTTCATTTGTGAGTGAATGATGATGAGTTAATTTGATCTTTGGGAAGGCTTCATGCTGACTTTTCTATGCCCATGGAGCTCCATGGGTATGTGGGTATCCGATGGGTTTGGGCATGGGCACAAGTTGTGCCCACGGATAATTTGGAGGATGGGCAGAGGGTAGGAAGATGGGTCATGGGTTGGATTTGGACCAGCTCCACCCGCCCCAAACCCGACCCATTGCCATCCCTACCGGGGAGTTGATCTCCGAGGTGTTGTCGTCACAATTTTATCGTTGTTATTCAAGAATACCTGAGTTTCGCCCACATCGAAAATCTCTTTTATGTAGTTGTTGGTGAGATAACCTCGACGCCACCCAGTACTAGGGCGGGAGTTCGGGAGTATTGCCATAACTCGTATAACGCATGCTTTTCGAAGGTTGAGGTAAATGATTTCTGAAGGTTTCTTGGTTACGTGTTGAAGGATGGATACAGCTGGATGTAGGATTTGCTAGCTTTGGGTGAGATATTATGCTTCCCCTGTATCCCCAACACCTGATTGCATAACCGGGAAAGGTTCGGGAGTTTCATAGGTGGGAATTCATGTAGCTCTAGTATTTCTTCCGTAGATATTTGGTTTGTGATTGGGTAATCCTCACCAAGTATTTGCTCTTGTCCGTACCATGTTGTTTTATTCATCTACCTCTACCTATGTAACGCCCTCGATGCGGCTATATCTCCCACATGTCAAAGCACGACTTAGAGGCATAACCGCATTGAAAGCAATGTCGCGAGTGAGGTAATCTTCACATAACCCATGTAATACATAAGGGAAAGAGATACATAGTTGGCTTACAATCGCCACTTCACACAAATACATGAATAAAGCATTACATCAAACAGATACAATCAAGGTCCGACTATGGAACCAAAATAAAAGGAGACTACCCCAAATGCTACACAGATCCCCGATCGACCCCAACTTGGCTCCACTACTGATCCACTAGAATGAAACAACACAAAGGACAAGATCTTCATCCAGCTCCTCCTTGAGCTTGGTTGCGTCTCCTGCTCGGTAACATCGGCACCTGCAAACTGGCTTGGAAGTATCTGTGAGTCACGGGGACTCAGCAATCTCGCACCCTCGCGATCAAGACTATTTAAGCTTATATGTAGGGTAAAAGGTATGAGGTGGAGCTGCAGCAAGCGACTAGCATATATGGTGGCTAAACATACGCAAATGAGAGCGAGAAGAGAAGGCAAAGCACGATCGTGAAACGATGATCAAGAAGTGATCCTAGAACAACCTACGTCAAGCATAACTCCAACACCGTGTTCACTTCCCACACTCCGCCGAGAAGAGACCATCACGGTTACACACGCGGTTGGAGCATTTTAATTAATGTCAACTTCAGGTTTTCTACAACCGGACATTAACAAATTCCCATCTCCCCATAACCGCGGGCACGACTTTCGAAAGTTCAAAACCCTGAAGGGGTGTCCCAACTTAGCCCATCACAGCTCTCACGGTCAACGAAGGATATTCCTTCTCCCAAGACAATCCGATCAGGCTCGGCGTCCAGGTTACAAGACATCCTCGACAATGGTAAAACAAGTCCAGCAACACCGCCCGAACGTGCCGACAAATCCCGATAGGAGCTACACATATCTCATTCTTAGGGCACACTCAGATGAGACTAGCTACGAGTAAAACCAACCCTCAAGTTTCCCGAAGGTGACCCCGCAAGCAGCTCGGTTCGGACCAACACTCAGAGGAGCACTGGCCCGGGGGGGTTAAAATAAATATGACCCTTGAGTCTGCAGAACCCAAGGGAAAAACAGGCTAGGTTGTTAGTGCAAATGGTAAAACCAAGGTTGGGTATTGTTGGAGGAGTTTTATTCAAGGCGAACTGTCAAGGGGTTCCCATTATAACCCAACCGCGTAAGGAACGCAAAATCCGGGAACATAACACAGATATGACGGAAACTAGGGCGGCAAGAGTGGAACAAAACACCAGGCATAAGGCTGAGCCTTCCACCCTTTACCTAGTATATAGATGCATTAATTAAATAAAAGGTATTGTGATATCCCAACAAGTAAACATGTTCCAACAAGGAACAACATCTCCACGTTCCAACTAGGAACAAACTTCAATCTTCACCTGCAACTAACAAAGCTATAAGAGGGGCTGAGCAAAGCGGTAACATAGCCAAACAAGGGTTTGCTAGGACAAGGTGGGTTAGAGGCTTGGTTCAACAATATGGGAGGCATGATAAGCAAGTGGTAGCTATCGCAGCATAGGCATAGCAAAGAGCGAGCAACTAGCAAGCAAAGATAGAAGTGATTTCGAGGGTATGGTCATCTTGCCTGAAATCCCACAAGGAAGAAGAACGAGTCCATGAAGAAGACAAACGGAAGTAGCCGAACGGGTCCTCACAAACGCGACGTTAACGGAACCAACCCGAAGAAGCAACACCAGAAAGAAGCACACAGCATAGTAAACAACCACCACATAAACATGGCATGATGCACAATCAAGTATGATGCATGTCCGGTTTAATGAAGCATGGCATGGCAAAATGCACAAACAAATTAAGTGGAGCTCAACATGCAACTCCGTTGCATATCAACGAAACACCACGTGACTTATTTAGTTCGACCTTGTTTATGTACCCAACAATATTCAATGTTGTTAGCACGGAAAGAGGTGAATCATGATGAAACTATCTATCTAGGCAAGTTTAAATGAGGCCGGAACAACAAAACAACAAGTCCAGAAAAATCCTCATGAGCATATTATAGATTTTGGTACTGTTCTGCCCTAAACAATATCTTAGAGTTGTTAAACATGCAAAGTAAAGCCACCATGTTAAACTAGGCATTTTTCCACACCATTTACATATAAAGTTTATTAAATTCTGAGTTACGGTTATTTAGTTATGAAATAAATCATTTTAGCAAGTTATTTAAGCAAGTTTAAACAAACAGCATCTTAAGCATTTTAAACATGGATGAAAATGACATATTATGAAACTAGATGAAAAACTAAGCAAGTTTCATATATAATTTATTTAGATCCGGTGCACGGTTAATTAGTTATTAGATGCAAGAAGTCTAGGGGGTTTTCTGCAAAAACTGTTGTCTCAGGAATAAATGATAAAATCGCCAAAACGAAAAAAAGGCGCATGCTGAAACTGGTGGGCACTAGGAGCTCACCATGGGCCTAGCCCAGTTCGGAAGCAGAGGAGGCCGGCTTAGGCAGCGGTTGGGCCGGCCTGCCTGCGGCCTACACGGGCGCTGGATCTGGGCCAGGGACGCAGGATCTGGGCCAGGGACGCAGGATCTAGTGGCCCAGCGAGGAGGCGAGCGAGGCTGAGTGGTCGTCCGTCTGATCCCGCGCACAACGCAGAGGTCATGGCGGCGGCGAACTAGGTGGAGGCCGCAGGTCCAGGAGGTTTTGGACGGGCACCGGCGGCCGGAGCAGACCAGATCCGGGTGCGGCGGCCCCATTTCCGGCAATGGTCGAAGGGATCCGGCGAGGGTGAAGCAGATCGGTGGCAGTGCTCCACGGGATTCCTGGCAGAGAGAGAGAACGGTGAAGGGAGAGGTTAGAGAGAGAGATTGGGGAAAAGGAAGGAGGGTGCGGGGTCGCCGGTACTCATCTCCGACGATGGCGGCGGCAGATGGCGTCGTGCAGTGGGCGGCAGCGAGCGCTCCCAATCCCATCGGGATTGAGCGAGAGGTGGGAGGAGCCGGGCGACGCAGTTGCTTGGAGGGGTAGCGTCGGGTCAGATTCGGTCCGCAGCGGGCCGCGGACGGGCTTCGACGGGCCCGAGCGGTGCAGGGAGGTTGATGGGTGATGTGGCACGACGGGGATGGTGGAGAGCGCCTGGCCGGCGGCGGCTGGCCAGTTGGGCGGTGCCAAATGGCGGCGGGACTGCGGCTGGGCGTGGAAAACTGAGGAGGGGGAAGGCTAGAGGTAGGTGGATTTGTCTAGGCTGTCCAAAATTTGGAAGGAAGGGGGTTTATATAAGGAAAGGGGTGTTAGGATTAGGTTTAGGAGGGGTTTGGGGGGCTTCCGGACCCTCGGATCATGATCCGATGGCACCGATCAGAGTGGAGGGCTAGGTGGGCTGTGCTAGAGAGATAGACTGAGAAGAGAGGAGAGAGAGGGACTCGGCGACTGTTTCTGGAGGCCGAAAACGTCCGACGATAGACCGGCCATACTACCGCTATAGTTTAACGGTTGGGCTATCAAACGAACTCCGAATGCGATGAAAGTTGACAGGCGGTCTATCTACACTATAATAAGACCGCATGCCAACTTTCAACCCATTCTGAGAACATTTTTCGGCCACTTATAAAATACTATTTCGGACATGCCGCGGGCGCGTGCAAGTGTGTCTGGTCTCGGAACGGACAACAGAGAGAACTGGGGAACCCGGACGGATGCATGTTTTGAAAACATGATGATGCAATGCACATGATGACATGGTAAGATGCAACACGCAAGCGAATGACAAGGAAACAACATCAAATAACTGGACGACACCTGGCGCAACAGTCTCGGGGCGTCACAACACTCCACCACTACGAGAGGATCTCATCCCGAGATCTAGGATGGCACCGGAGTGGAAAACGGAAGAGAAAGAGAAGAGGTAAAACTAAGTTGCTTCTTTGACAAACGAGTGAAACCAAAGAACCTTGAGAGGTTGAACAAATTGAAAGAAAAGAATACAATGAAGATGAATGAAGTGAAAAACAATCCGTTAGGAAAGAAGAACAAGGAACATTGCGAAAAACCTTGAGGTTGAAGGGAAAGATATATATTGAAACCACTCCGGTTTAAACCAGATAGAGAAGGATTTAGAATGAAATAATTTGGACATCACTCTGGAATCAAACAAGAACTTGACAAGATGAGAGTATGCTTGATGAAATCAACAACACACTGCCTCCGGAACTATTGAAACAATGGCACAAAGGGTAAGAACGATTTCAGACGGCACTCCAGTTGAGAAGGGACCCAAAACATGACAGAATGGGAAGAACTTGAGAAGAGGGCATGACACTCCAGTTAAATGGATAAGCACGAAAAGAACACGATCCTAACAAAACAAGAAGATGTGTTGAAAAGAGCAACATCACAAAGCCTCTGGAAGAAAAGAGAGAACGGAATGGAATGAACGGGGGAGAAAAACAAGATCTTGAGAGAGCATGCTTTCAACAAAAACTGGGATGGAGTTGTTGGAAAACCAACAACGAAAAGCATAAACTTGATATGGTCTTATGGAATACATCTCAAAATTATGAGGTGACAACCTGCCACTCACGGAAAAAAGATTGAACTGATAAGAACAAGGGAACGAGAAACTATTTCACCGGAAGGATAAAAGAAGAACTTGGGTCAATTATAAACACCATGATAGCAACAATCCTTAGGGAAGGCTTTAGGTGGAATATAATCCAAGGTAGCTGCAATGAAGAGATTGATGGATTTAAAATATCTCATTCTTAACAACATGTGAATCATGGAACATGAACTGAAATTATCAAGAATGACATAATACCACCTCCAATGATACAGAAGAAAGAATTGCACTCCAGATTGCATGAAGAAGAATACTTAAGCCCCTAAGAAAAGAATCTTGATGAACGCTTCGAGAAGGAAATAAATCCTTGATGAACCATCATGTATAGCCTCCAAGAAGAAACTCCAGTAACAAAAGAATAAAAAGAAAGAGAAATTGAAAACACAAGGTGAATCCTTGCAATGATTTAGATGGATCTTTGTGATAATTAGAGCTTGGAACTCCGGGAAAGAAAAGATAAAGCATCTCGAATTGAGAATATGATATGATGAACCACTCCAGAAAAAAGGAATTAATCACTTGGATGGAACAAGAATAAGAATTACATTATGCTTATCCTTCATCAATTAAATTGATGACAATCAACGGATTTGACATATTACTTATTCTCGAAGAAAAGATTAAGATAGATATTGCGCAACCTTGGAAAGTTCTTTGACGGTCCACCGGAACGGTTGAAACAACGAATGAATAGATATGATAACGAAAGAAAAGGAATCTTAAACAAACCACCGTAAGAATTAAAATGACCGAAAGGAAGATAAACGAACACCGGTTAGAATTATGAAATGAATGAGGATACTTGAGAGAATTTAGATACGAGTGAACGAAGGGATCATGAACTGATTAGAGAATATTGAATGATGCACCGGTAAGATTTAGAGAAAGAGAGCTGAAAGCTGAGAATGAAGAAAAGAAAACCTGAAATGATGGACTCCGGATAATCAAACTGAGAAGACTCTTTAATTGCTCCGGATAGGTGAAAAGAATTCCCACAATCGCAAATAATTATGAGAGGATGGCAACAAGCTAGAATCACGAATCTTGAAGAGAATGGAGCAAGATTTAAGAGAAACTCTTCTTCGGTCTTCAAAATCTGAGAATGATGACGAGAAACACCACCAATAATTATTGAGGCACTCCGGAATGAAGAATGGAAAAGTTGAGCCAACGATGAAAAGAATTTGGAAGATCTTGGAGAAAAACATAAGACTGATGATAATTCATTCTTACGTCAAACTTCGAAAAGAATTTGAGAGTAACGTCGGGAAAATAAGAAGAGTCAGGTAAGATCCTGGGAAAAGACCTGTGGGTTAGGGCCCACTCAAAAGATACACCGTTGAGTGATTTAAAAGAGAGTAAGCACCGGTTGAATTAAATGGCTTGAATGAGATAACATCCTCAAAATAGCTTGAACAGATTAAGAGTGGAAACACGAATCTTCGAGATATATTGAGCACTCCGGAACAATAGAATAGCGAGCGTGGAATGATTATGAGGTGCACCGGCATGAGAGGGTATTTGAAACGAGGAAAAGGATATGATCCACAAAGCTTGAATTGGTCCCACCGGAGAAGAAAGAGAATGAATAATGATGAACTTGAGGTTCCGCTAGGATCTTCATGAGAATCACCGGATAGGAATATTGACGGAAAAGAATGGAGAGACTTCACATGAATAAAATGGATACTTGATTCAGAAATCTAAGTTCTTGAAGGAAAAGGGTGGGTGGGCGGGAAAAACAAAGGCAACTTGGAGACGGATGAAACAAACACCGTTCAGAAGAAACTGATACTTGATCTCGCGGATGTTGAAATGATTGGATCCACTTGAAGAGAAGCACGCCGGTTAAAAAGGATTGACATGACAGTCTCGATGACCGAGAAGGATTAGTGTTCACATCGGGGTATGAGAACACCGCTTAAGAAAAAGGTATGGAATCAACATTTGACTTCGAAGCAACTCGAATACCACACTCAAAACAAAACAAAGGATTGGCTTGCAGAATAAGCCGGAACAAACATATGATAGAGATTTCGTCCGAAGTTTTCTTGGTGGGGCCTACACGGGCTCGATCGTACAACACCATCATGTACAAGGCAGTGCACATGACATATGAAGCGTCCCCGAGTCGGCATAGCCAAGGACTCTTTAAGACACAACGAGACCACTATAAAACCAACCGTGGATAGGCGGACCACTAGACGTTGAACCCCAATTTCATATCATACATCTGTCGAAAAGATATCCTAAGAGCTACTTGAATTCCCACTTATAGACTTCTGAAACTTTCGGGTTATGCAATCAGGTGTTGGGGATACATGGGAAGCATAATATCTCACCCAAAACTAACAAATCCTACATCCAGCTGTATCCATCGTTCAACACATAACCAAGAAACCTTTGGAAATCATCTACCTCAACCTTCGAAAAGCATCCGTCATATGAGTTAGGGCAATACTCCCGAACTCCCGCCCAGTACTCGGTGGTGTCGAGGTTATCTCACCAACAACTGCATAAAAGAGATTTTCGATGTCGGCAAACTAAACTCAGGTATTCTAGAACTGCAACGATAAAATTGTGACGACAACACCTCGGAGCTCAACTCCCCGGGACACTGCCACAACCCCTAAATGGCAGGAGGCACCAAGAACAATGTTCTCGTCACAAATCCAGCGGAACGATTCCAAGATACCCGCGTGATCCTAAATTTTTTTGTTGTGAAATTTGAGAAGAGAAGAGTCAAAACTCTACATCAGGATGCCTTACCAGAGCGACGAAGGGACTGGGGAGTAAAAAGAATTCCTAAACTCTCCGATATATAATTCCTAAATGACTCAAAACATTTTTTCTAGACTCAACTCGTCAGCTAATTCGATCAAGCAGTGGGGGCTCCTAAGGTCAGGGAAGGCTCTGATTACCAACTTGTAACGCCCTCGATGCGGCTATATCTCCCACGTGTCGAAGCACGACTTAGAGGCATAACCGCATTGAAAGCAATGTCGCAAGTGAGGTAATCTTCACATAACCCATGTAATACATAAGGGAAAGAGATACATAGTTGGCTTACAATCGCCACTTCACACAAATACATGAATAAAGCATTACATCAAACAGATACAATCAAGGTCCGACTACAGAACCAAAATAAAAGAAGACAACCCCAAATGTTACACAGATCCCCGATCGTCCTCAACTGGGCTCCACTACCGATCCACTAGAACGAAACAACACAAAGGACAAGATCTTCATCGAGCTCCTCCTTGAGCTTGGTTGCGTCTCCTGCTCGGTAACATCGTCACCTGCAAACTGGTTTGGAAGTATCTATGAGTCAACGGGACTCAGCAATCTCGCACCCTCGTGATCAAGACTATTTAAGCTTATAGGTAGGGTAAAAGGTTTGAGGTGGAGCTGCAGCAAGCGACTAGCATATATGGTGGCTAAACATACTCAAATGAGAGAGAGAAGAGAAGGCAAAGCACGATCGTGAAACTATGATCAAGAAGTGATACTAGAAAACATACGTCAAGCATAACTCCAACACCGTGTTCACTTCCCGGACTCCGCCGAGAAGAGACCATCACGGTTACACATGCGGTTGGTGCATTTTAATTAAGGTCAACTTCAGGTTTTCTACAACCGGACATTAACAAATTCCCATCTGCCCATAACCGTGGGCACGGCTTTCGAAAGTTCAAAACCCTGCAGGGGTGTCCCAACTTAGCCCAGCACAAGCTCTCACGGTCAACGAAGGATATTCCTTCTCCCAAGACAATCCGATCAGGCTCGGCGTCGAGGTTACAAGACATCCTCAACAATGGTAAAGCAAGTCCAACAACACCGCCCGAATGTGCCGACAAATCCCGATAGGAGCTGCACATATCTCGTTCTTAGGGCACACTCAGATGAGACTAGCTACGAGTAAAACCAACCCTCAAGTTTCCCTGAGGTGGCCTCGCAGGTAGCTCGGTTCGGACCAACACTCAAAGGAGCACTGGCCCCGGGGGAAAAAGAGGCTAGGTTGTTAGTGCAAATGGTAAAACCAAGGTTGGGTATTGCTGGAGGAGTTTTATTCAAGGCTAACTGTCAAGGGGTTCCCATTATAACCCAACCGCGTAAGGAACGCAAAATCCGGGAACATAACACCGATATGACGGAAACAAGGGCGGCAAGAGTGGAACAAAACACCAGGCATAAGGCCGAGCCTTCCACCCTTTACCAAATATATAGATGCATTAATTAAATAAAAGGTATTGTGATATCCCAACAAGTAAACATGTTCCAACAAGGAACAACATCTCCATGTTCCAACTAGGAACAAACTTCAATCTTCACCTGCAACTAACAACGCTTTAAGAGGGGCTGAGCAAAGCGGTAACATAGCCAAACAATGGTTTGCTAGGACAAGGTGGGTTAGAGGCTTGGTTCAACAATATGGGAGGCATGATAAGCAAGTGGTGGGTATCGCAGCATAGGCATAGCAAAGAGCGAGCAACTAGCAAGCAAAGATAGAAGTGATTTCGAGGGTATGGTCATCTTGCCTGAAATCCCGCAAGGAAGAAGAATGAGTCCATGAAGAAGACAAACGGACGTAGCCGAACGGGTCCTCACAAATGCGACGTTAACGGAACCAACCCGAAGAAGCAACATCGGAAAGAAGCACACAACATAGTAAACAACCATCACATAAACTTGGCATGATGCACAATCAAGTATGATGCATGTCCGGTTTAATGAAGCATGGCGTGGCAAAATGCACAAACAATCCTACAAATTAAGTGGAGCTCAACATGCAACTCCATTGCATATCAACGAAACACCACGTGACTTATTTAGTTCGACCTTGTTTATGAACCCAACAATATTCAATATTGTTAGCATGGCAAGAGGTGAATCATGATGAAACTATCTATCTAGGCAAGTTTAAATGAGGCTGGAACAACAAAACAACAAGTCCGGAAAAATCCTCATGAGCATATTATAGATTTGGTATTGTTCTGCCCTAAACAATATTTTAGAGTTGTTAAACATGCAAAGTAAAGCCACCATGTTAAACTAGGCATTTTCCAACCCATTTACATATAAAGTTTATTAAATTCAGAGTTACGGTTATTTAGTTATGAAATAAATCATTTTAGCAAGTTATTTAAGCAAGTTTAAACAAACAGCATCTTAAGCATTTTCAACATGGATGAAAATGATATATTATGAAACTAGATGAAAAACTAAGCAAGTTTCATATATAATTTATTTAGATCCGGTGCACGGTTAATTAGTTATTAGATGCAAGAAGTCTAGGGGGTTTTCTGCAAAAACTGCTGTCTCAAGAATAAATGATAAAATCGCCAAAACGAAAAAAAGGCGCAAGCTGAAACTGGTGGGCACTAGGAGCTCACCATGGGCCTAGCCCAGTTCGGAAGTAGAGGAGGCCGGCTTAGGCAGCGGTTGGGCCGTCCTGCCTGCGGCCCACACGGGCGCTGGATCTGGGCCAGGGACGCATGATCTAGTGGCCCAGCGAGGAGGTGAGCGAGGCTGAGCAGTCGTCCGCCTGATCCCGCGCACAACGCAGAGGTCATGGCGACGGCGAACTGGGTGGAGGCCGCAGGTCCAGGAGGTTGGGGACGGGCACCGGCGGCCAGAGCAGACCAGATCCGGGTGCGGCGGCCCCATTTCCGGGGATGGTTAAAGGGATCCGGCGAGGGTGAAGCAGATCGGTGGCGGAGCTCCACGGGATTCCTGGCAGAGAGAGAGAACGGCGAAGGGAAAGGTTAGAGAGAGAGAGATCGGTGAAAAGGAAGGAGGGTGCGGGGTCGTCGGTACTCATCTCCGACGATGGCGGCGGCAGATGGCGTCATGCAGTGGGCGGCAGCGAGCGCTCCCAATCCCATCAGGATCGAGCGAGAGGTGGCGGAGCGGGGCGACGCGGTTGCTTGCAGGGGTAGCATCGGGACAGATTCAGCCCGCAGCGGGCCGCGGACGGGCTTCGACGGGCCCGAGCTGTGCAGGGAGGTTGATGGGTGATGTGGCGCGACGGGGATGGTGGAGAGCGCCTGGCCGGCGGCGGCTGGCCAGTTGGGCGGTGCCAAATGGCGGCGGGACTGCGGCTGGGCGCGGAAAACCGAGGAGGGGGAAGGCTAGAGGTAGGTGGATTTGTCTAGGATGTTCAAAATTTGGAAGGAAGGGGGTTTATATAAGGAAAGGGGCTGTTAGGATTAGGGTTAGGAGGGGTTTGGGGGGCTTCCGGACCCTCGGATCACAATCCGATAGCATCGGTCAGAGTGGAGGGCTAGGTGGGCTGTGCTAGAGAGATAGACTGAGAAGAGAGGAGAGAGAGACCCGGCGACTGTTTCCGAAGACCGAAAACATCCGACGATAGACCGGCTATACTGCCGCTCTAGTTTTGAAAACATGCCGCGGGCGCGTGCAAGTGTATCTGGACTCGGAACGGACAACACAGAGAACTGGGGAACCCGGACGGATGCAAGTTTTGAAAACATGATGATGTAATGCACATGATGACATGGTAAGATGCAACACGCAAGCGAATGACAAGGCAACAATATCGAATAACTGGACGACACCTGGCGCAACGGTCTCGGGGCGTCACAACCTAAGTGGCTTCTCAATTTATGGAAGTGTGACCATTTAATTTGGATTGCATTCGTTCATTCTTGTTCGAATGTTAAGACTATATGTTGCAATTTCAATCCATTTGATTTAGCTTGAATATATATCTGTCAAGATGCTAACGGATATCACCCTCTTCAGGATGGCTCCTCCAACGTGTCAGAATCCTGAACCGCCACCACCACTTCCACCTCCGGAGGCATGGCAAGCTGTGATGGCTTCTACCAACGCCAACACACAGATGCTCATGCAACTCTTGCAAGAGCGCAACCAAGGAAATCAAGTCCATGGCAACAATCAGAATCAGTTTGCTACACTCAAGCAGTTCCTCGCTAACCAGCCAAAGACCATCAGTAACTGTGTCGAGGCAACACACGCTGATGATTGGCTCATGGATATCTGCAAGCATTTCGCGTGCAGCAATGTCAGGCCTGAGGACTTTGTTAAGTTTGCCTCGTTCCAACTTAAAGACCAAGCTGCAGAGTGGTATCAGCAATACAAAGATTCCAGAGGAGGTCGTGTGATTACCTGGGATGAATTCTGTCAAGACTTCAAAGCTCACCACATTCCTCAGAGTGTTGTTGAGAGCAAGCGTGACGAGATCCGCAATCTGAAGCAAGGCATCTTGTCTATTTACCAGTATAACATCATGTTCCAGAAGCTCGCTCGTTTCGCTAAGCAAGACGTCCCTGACGAGAAGATCATGATTTATCAGTTCAGGGGTGGCCTCAGAGAAGATCTCCAACTAGCCCTTGTGCTTTTTGAGCTGAAGAAGTACGATGAGTTCTACAATATGGCACTGAAACAAGAGGCTGCTCAACTCAAGTGTGATGTTTCCAAGAAGCGAGTCAGGGATGCAACTCCTTCTTCCCCATCTCAAGTGGCAACTAAGCAGCAAAAGTATTGGTTGCCTCCTCCTCCTCCGTTCCGTCAGCCTTATCAGCGGAAGAGCAAAGGTGGCAATGGATCTTCCCACCCACCCAACGCATGCTTTTAGAACAAGACTTCGTCTCAAGCCCCAAGATCAAGTGCTCTGTATCACCATCCGCTTTCAGAGGTCACGTGCAACAAGTGTCAGCAGAAGGGTCACTATGCCAACAAATGTTTCAATCAGAGGCGTCTTCCTCCTCCTCCTGTGAGATCTGCTTGCACCGCAGTGGTCAAGCATAATCCCAAGCATGCCAAGGTCAACATGATGAACACAGCTCAGGCAGAGGACTCATCAGATGTGATCATGGGTAACCTTCCTATTAACGATATTCCTACAGAAGTTCTTTTTGACACTGGTGCATCGCTTTCTTTTATTTCAAGACCTTTTGTTGCCAAGCATGAATTTGTGACCGAAAAGATTCCTTTCCCATTGAAGATTGTGTCCCCGGGCAAGCAAATGACATCTAACAATTGCGTCCCGGATGTTACTATGATATTGGGCGACTATAAGGTTCTGTCCTCTCGAGTGGTCCTTGGTAACTCGGGTATTGATCTTATTTTCGGAATGGACTGGCTTTCTAAGAACAAGGCTCGGCTTGACTGTGCCGCTAGGCAGATTCAATTGACACATTCGTCTGAGGATGTAATCGTCTTTGCCGCTCGTGATGATACCATTCGACTGTTTTCTCTCAACGAGAAGGGCGAGCTGGATGCCATATCACAGATTCCAGTCGTTTGCAAATATCAAGACGTCTTTCCAGAAGAGCTTCCAGGAATGCCTCCTCACCGGCCAGTTGATTTCGTCATCGATCTTGAGCCTGGCACGAAACCTGTTTGCAAACATCCTTACAAGATTGGACCTGAAGAGTTGAAGGAGCTGAAGAAACAACTCAATATTCAAGAGCGTATGGGTCTCATCCGACCAAGTTCTTCTCCATGGGGTTGTGGTGTTCTTTTCGTCAAGAAGAAGGATGGAACGGACCGACTTTGTGTCGACTATCGTCCATTGAACAAGAAGACCATAAAAAACAAGTACCCACTTCCCAACATCAATGAGCTTTTCGAACAACTCAAAGGTGCTCAAGTATTCTCCAAGATTGACCTCCGTATGGGTTATCATCAGATTCGCATTCGTGAAGAGGATATCCCCAAGACATCATTCAGAACAAGCTATGGTTCATATGAATACATTGTCATGTCTTTCGGCCTTGTCAACGCCCCTCCAACATTCTCTCGCATGATGAACTTCATCTTCAACGCCTACACAAATGACTTCGTCTTGGTCTAACTCGATGACATTTTGGTCTTTTCCAAGAACAAGGATGATCATGCCAAGCACTTGAGATTGGTGCTGTATAAGCTCAGAGAACATCAGTTCTATATGAAGTTTCCAAAGTATGAGTTTTGGCTCGATGAGGTTCTCTACCTTGGGCATATCATCCTTGGCAAGGGCATAGCCGTGAATCTTGAGAAGGTGTATGCAATTGTGAATTGGGAACCGCCTCAAAATGTGAAGCAACTCCGGTGCTTCCTTGGGCTCGCAAGCTATTGTCGAAGGTTCGTTGAGAACTTCTCTAAGATCGCGAAACCTCTTTCCAACCTTCTCCAGAAGCATGTGAAGTATGTCTGGTCACCTGAACGTGACATTGCTTTCAACACCCTCAAAGAGAAGTTAGTCACTGCTCCAGTTCTGACTCCTCCTGATGAACCCAAACCGTTCGAAGTTTTCTGTGATGCTTCCCTTCAAGGTCTCGGTGCAGTGTTGATGCAAGAGAAGAAAGTTGTGGCCTATACTTCTCGCTAGTTGAAGCCCAACGAAAAGAACTACCCCACTCACGACCTCGAGTTGGCGGCAGTTTTCCCTGCTCTTTTAACATGGAGACATCCCTTATTGGGAAGGAAAGTGGACATCTACACTGATCATAAGAGTCTCAAGTACATCTTCACTCAGCCCAACCTCAACCTCAGGCAGACTCGTTGGGTCGAAATGATTCAAGAGTATTATCCGAGTATTGAATATACTCCAGGCAAGGCGAATGTAATTGCTGACGCATTGAGCAAAAAGGCTTACTGCAACAATTTGATTATCAAGCCCTACCAACCAGAGCTTTGTGAAGCTTTCCGCAAACTTAATCTTCAAGTTGTTCCTCAAGGATTCCTTGCCAACCTCCAAGTCTCTCCTACATTGGAAGATCAGATTCGTTAGCCTCAACTTCTTGATGCTATGGTGAAGAAGGTGAAGATTGGGATTGCCAAGAGTCAACCCAAGTACAAGTGCTACCATCTTGATGACAAGGATACTCTATTCTTCGAGGATCGCATTGTTGTTCCAAAGGTGACCTTCGTAAAGTCATCATGAATGAAGATCACAATTCACTCCTCTCTATTTACCCTGGAAGTACAAAGATGTACCATGACCTCAAGCAGTCGTGTTGGTGGACTCGAATGAAGCGCGAGATTGCTCAGTTCGTGAATGAATGTGATGTCTGCAGAAGAGTGAAAGCAGAACACCAACGACCAGCTGGTCTCCTCCAACCTCTTGCCATTCCAGAATGGAAGTTTGACAATATCGAGATGGACTTCATGACGGGATTTCCAAAGTCCAAGCGTGGCAATGATGCTATCTTCGTTGTCATCGACAAGCTCACTAAAGTGGCTCATTTTCTTCCTATCAAAGAATCTATCACAGCAGCTCAGTTGGCAGAGCTATATACCTCCAAGATTGTCTCTCTGCACGGCATTCCGCAGTTGATATCTTCAGATCGTGGTAGCATCTTTACCTCCAAGTTTTGGGATTCTTTCCAGAAGGCCATGGGCACCAACATTCGCTTCAGCACAGCTTTTCATCCTCAAACTAGTGGCCAAGTCGAGCGAGTCAATCAAATTCTTGAAGATATGCTCAGGGCTTGTGTCATTTATTTCGGTATGAAGTGGGAAGAATGTCTTCCATATGCCGAGTTCTCCTATAACAACAGCTTCCAAGCGAGTTCGGGCAAGGCCCAATTCGAGATTCTCTACGGCAGGAAGTGCCGTACTCCTCTTAACTGGTCAGAGAGTGGTGAATGCCAACTTCTTGGCAATGACTTGATCACAGAGGCTGAAGAAATGTGCAAAGTCATTCGTGAAAATCTCAAAGACGTGCAATCGCGCCAGAAGAGTTACTATGATAGCAAACATCGTGACTTGTCTTTCGAGATCGGAGACCATGTCTACCTCCGTGTCTCTCCAATGAAAGGTACTCGTCGCTTCGGTATCAAAGGGAAGCTTGCCCCGAGATACGTGGGTCCTTTCAAGATCATTGGCAAAAGAGGCGATCTCGCCTATCAACTTGAGCTTCCATCCAACTTTGCAAACGTGGACGACGTGTTTCACGTGTCTCAACTCCGCAAGTGTTTCAAGACTCCTAACCGCACCATCAACTTTGAAGAGATTGATCTCCAAGAAGACATGTCTTATCATGAGCACCCTGTTGCTATTCTTGAAGAAACTGTGTGCAAGACTCGCAACAAGTCTATCAAATTCCTGAAAGTGAAGTGGTCACATCATTTCGACCGTGAAGCCACTTGGGAACGCGAGGACCACCTCCGTTCCGAATACCCGTAGTTTTTCCAGTCCTAGATCTCTGGACGAGATCCTTTCAGAGTGGTGGAGTGTTGTAACACCCCATATGTAACCTGCCATATTTGTATTCCAACTCTTGCCATTTTCAGCACTAAATTATGATATTTCCTCGTTGTCGGGTTTTTGTCTTTGTTTTGTTTTTGTTTTTGGCATGCATCTCATATCATGTCATCATGTGCTTCACATTTGCATACGTGTTCGTCTCATGCATCCGAGCATTTTCCCCGTTGTCCGTTTTGCATTCCGGCAATCCTATGTCCTCCGGTGTTCCCTTTTACCTCTTTTCATGTGCGTGTGTTAAACGTTCTCGGATTGGACCGAGACTTGCCAAGCGGCCTTGGTTTACTACCGGTAGACCGCCTGCCAAGTTTCGTGCCATTTGGACTTCATTTGATACTCCAACGGTTAACCGAGGAACCGAGAAGGCCTCGTGTGTGTTGCAGCCCAACACCCCTCCAAAGTGGCCCTAAACCCATCTAAACCCCCTCCA
This sequence comes from Triticum aestivum, assembly GCF_018294505.1. Taxonomy (NCBI): domain Eukaryota; kingdom Viridiplantae; phylum Streptophyta; class Magnoliopsida; order Poales; family Poaceae; genus Triticum; species Triticum aestivum. Next base: position 298,777,957 of record NC_057800.1, read on the forward strand.
TCGTCTAGGTCGTTCGATCATGATCACATGGCCGCAAACCGTGCTCAATTTGGAGCCTCCTAGCTCCCTCCTATCTCCCCCAAAAATCACGGATGAAACCCTAACCCCTCCCTCTCCTCGCGCCGCCGGACAAAAACCGGCCGGCCGGATGTGTTCGTTTCCACCGTCCGCCGCCACGCGTCGCTCCCTGGTAGGGCAAGCCACCGCGCCCACTTCGCCGCCCCGCCGAAGCCCGCTGCGGGCCCTCCCCGGCCCGCGCACACCGCCGCCGTCTTCCTCCTCGCCCGCACCTCCTCCTCGCCGTCCGGCGCCGCCGCAGACGCCATCGCCGGTCACCGCCGCCTCGACCTCGCCACCTCCTCGCCCGGTCGCTGCCGCCCGACCTCGCCGCGCCCCGGCGCCACCGCATCGCCTCGCCGCCGTCCTCGCCGCCCCTCGGGTCCCGCTCCGGTCACCGCCTCCTCCACCGCGCTGGCGAGCAGCTTCTCCAACTCCGGCGCCAACTTCGCGGACCTCGGAGACCGTGCCGATCCAGATCTGAAAAACTCGAGGGTTGACCTAATTTTTGCCCTAAGTCCCAGTAACTTTTAGCATTTTTCATCATGCCATAACTTTCCTTCCATGGCTCCGTTTTGGCCGTGTAGCATGTCAATTGTTCGTGTCGACGAGTAATTCATTTCATCCCATTGCACCATGTTCATTTGAGCTCATGTTGATGCCCTAAATGCTGTTGCAAGAGTGCTATGCAATGATAGTTTCAGATTCTTATCAGTAATTGGACATTTTTCATTTTTGCCATGGTTAATGATGGCATCCTATGAACTTGAGCCCTACATGTGTTTTGAAGTATGCTATGCCATCTTTACAGGGGTGTATGCCATCTATTTTTTTTATCTCTGTGGTGACTAGCACAAGCATGAAATGTAGCCCTCATGATGTTGCTGATTTCAGGGACTTAGAAATCTTCTAAGTCTTTTCCAAGATAATATTTTTATGCCATGTATTCTTGTTGCTACAGAAAGATCCATGCTCTTTTGAGCATGTTTAGTAAGGATCATTTTGAGATATTGTTGTGCTCTATCCATCCATGTCTTTGTTTGCAATTATGCAACACCCTAGCATGACTCAATCTTGTTCTACTTTTGCTATAAAATGTTACTGGCAGATTGTTTACATGTTAAGCAATTTTGCCGGGGTTGTTGTGGTTGTTCCATGCATGCTATGAGGTTGTTCTTGCCATGTTTAGCTTCTATGTCATATATACTTGCAGGGTGTATGCTTAGTTTGTCATGCAATGCCTTTTGGTGAGTGCATCGAGCTCACAAACATGCCTACGTGAATCTGTTTTTGCCATGTTCCAGTTTTCTACTAAGTCTGAATCTGTTAACAGAAGTTGCTATGTTCACATGGTTGCCATTGTATTTTCTGATCCCTTTTGGCTTATGGTCAGTAAGGGACTTTTGTTGTATGCTTTGAGTAGCTTCATGCCATTCCTTGTTGTGCCATGATATGTTCCTTTAGCATGTTGATATCTTTCTCTAAACATTGCTTCCTGATGTTAAATTCCTGGCAAGTTGTTATTTTCACTAAGTCTATAACCTGATATCTTTTGCACTTTTGCAATACTTGTTTGAACCTGCTGTTGAGTGAATTAGCCGTAGCTCAGTTTTCATCTTTTGTCAAGCATCTTGAGTGGATCACTGCCATGTGTGCTTTGTTGTTATGTTATAGTGCAGTAGCTTGTTATTCATGATGCATTAAGAAGGCATCGTGATATTAATCGCAGATCGGTGCCATATTTGTTTTGCTTGCCATTTGTGTGCATCCGTTTCCGGTTATCTTTATATCAATTTCGACCGAAATTAACTCATCTTTCAAGCGGCTGTCTTGGTTTTCCAAGTTGAGGCCTGGTTCAATCTTTCCTTTCTGAAACATGCATATTCATTGCATATCACATCCCGTATATCATGCCATGTTTCACATCATGTTGCATGTGCATTGCACCGTGGTTGATCGTGGTTCCCTTTGCTTGTTGTTCTTGCTTTGTGTAGAGCCGGGAGATGAGTACATGATTGAGGAACCAGTTGAGTATGCTTACGAGGATCAAGCTCACGTCAACTCGGAGAACTTTGCAGGCAAGATTACCATACCCTCGAAATCACTTCTATCTTTGCTTGCTAGTTGCTCGCTCTATTGCTATGCCTGTGCTATGATACCTACCACCTGCTTATCATGCCTCCCATATTGCCATGTCAAACCACTAACCCACCTTGTCCTGGCAAACCGTTGTTTGGCTATGTTACCACTTTGCTTAGCCCCTCTTATAGCGTTGCTAGTTGCAGGTGAAGATTGGAGTTTGTTCCTTGTTGGAACATGTTTATTGTAGGGATATCACTATTATATCTTGTCTATTTTTGATGCATCTATATACTTGGTAAAGGGTGGAAGGCTCGGCCTTATGCCTAGTGTTTTGTTCCACTCTTGCCGCCCTAGTTTCCGTCATACCGGTGTTATGTTCCTTGATTTTTCGTCCCTTGCACGGTTGGGTTATAATGGGAACCCCTTGAGAGTTCGCCTTGAGTAAAACTCCTCCAGCAAGGCCCAACCTTGGTTTTACCATTCACCACCTAGCCTCTTTTTCCCTTGGGATCCGCAGACTCAAGGGTCATCTTTATTTTAAACCCCCGGGCCAGTGCTCCTCTGAGTGTTGGTCCAAAACAGAGCTACTTGCAGCGCCACCTCGGGGAACCTTGAGGGTTGGTTTTAGTTGTATGTAGTGTTCATCTAGTGTGCCTTGAGAACAAGATATGTGCAGCTCCTATCGGTATTTGTCGGCATAGCGGGTGGTCTTGCTGGACTTGTTTTACCATTGTCGAGATGTCTTGTAATCGGGATTCCGAGTCTGATCGGGTTGTCTTGGGAGAAGGAATATCCTTCGTTGACCGTGAGAGCTTGTGATAGGCTAAGTTGGGACACCCCTGCAGGGATTTGATCTTTCGAAAGTCATGCCCTTGGTTATGGGCAGATGGGAATTTGTTAATGTCTGGTTGTAGAAAACCTAAAACTTAACTTAATTAAAATGAATCAACCGAGTGTGTGGCCGTGATGGTCTCTTTTCGGAGGAGTCCGGGAAGAGAACACAGTCTTGAGTTATGCTTGAACGTAGGTTGTTCTAGGATCACTTCTTGATCATAGTTGCTCGACCGTGCCTTGCCTTCTCTTCTCGCTCTCTTCTGCGTATGTTAGCCACCATATATGCTAGTGCTTGCTGCAGCTCCACCTCATACCTTTTACACCACCTATAAGCTCAAATAGTCTTGATCGCGAGGGTGTGAGATTGCTGCGTCCCCGTGACTCACAGATTACCTTCAAAACCAGATGTAGGGACCGATGATACCATTCCAGGAGATTCGACTGAGCTCAAGTGGGAGTTCGATGAGGACTCGGGACGATACTAAGTTTCCTTTCCAGACGATCAGTAGTGGTGCCCAGTTGGGGCGATCGGGGACATTGTTGCATTTGGGGTTGTCTTTATTTTGGTTCCGTAGTCGGACCTTGATTGTATCTGGATAATTGTAATGATATATTTATGCATTGTGTGACGTGGTGATTGTAAGCCAACTATGTACCTCTTTTCTTATTCTGTACATGGGTTGTGTGAAGATTACCCCACTTGCGACATTGCTTATAATGCGGTTATGCCTCTAAGTCATGCTTCGACACGTGGGAGATATAGCCGCATCGTGGGCGTTACAATGCTTCCTTTCGCCTTGCTCCAGATCCCCTTTCTTGCTCAGTGCTTCTGAAATTTCCAGATCTATTCCTATCCTTTTCTGCATCAGCGACCAATGGCGCCTCAGAGGGTCAAGCCCGCCTTGATGCCGGCTTGGTACGAGCCAGCTCTCGACGCACCCAACATCTCAGAGAAGAACCTCGCTGCCACGCACTTGCTTACAGCGGGGGAAGGCAATGAGAGGGGGAAGACTGAGCTCCGGGCCGACTGCGACGTGACGGAGCCCGAGGGAAGCACCTTCTTCCCTTTCTTCACGAGCAGCATATTCGCAGGGCTGGTTCCCCCCTTCTCTGACTTCTTCTACGAGGTCCTTGGCCACTACGGACTATAGGCGCTGCACCTTCATCCCAACTCTATCCTCTTCTTGGCGATCTTTTCCTACTACTACGACGCGTACCTCGGCATGATGCTATTTGTGGCTCTGCTGCGTCACTTCTTCTTCCTCCACATCAACGAGGGTTATACCTCCGGGTGTGCCAATTTCATCGCGGGCGGCAAGGCCAACTCAATCTCGAAGATGGGGAAGAAGGCCGATGGCTTCAGGAGCAAGTGGGCCATGATGGACACCAAGTGCATCCACCCATGCTTGACACTGCCGACGGAAATGCCCCAGTCCGACAAGGGGTGGTCTCGCGCGAAGATCACTAATGAGCGGGGACGTTGGTGCTGGAGCAGATGAACGCCGACCTGAAGCCGGGAAACACGAAGGCGGCAAAGGTGACAGGGGCCATGCACCTGAGGGAATTCCTGATGCTGCACATAGCGCCGCTTCAGCCGCGTACGCGCCCCTTGTGGGAGCTTGGGAACGAAGAGGACAAAGTTCTCCTGAGCCTGAATGCCTTGTTCGATGATGAGCTGGCTATGGCTCTCCACCTCCTGGTCGGGGACGACTAGGAGTACCCGCCAAATGTCTTCACTCCCTTGTTACACCGCAAGGATGGGGTGCTAGTCATGGCGGCCAGGCCGACCTTTGATGGGCGCGGGCTGGTGCCGCCAACGCCCACTGGGGCGCCTGCGGCGCCGACACCGGTGGAGCTGTCTTCTGGTGAGCCCCACGGGGAGGAAGAGGAGGAGGAAGACTCGGGGGTTGACCCCTGAAGGGATGGGGGAGACCTCCTCCTTGAGCAAAGCTAACATCCTCTGCACCCTTCCTAACGACGACGATGCGGACACCCGCCAGGAGAATGGAGAGCCGCCCATAATCCCGACGAGGGACCGATCGGCGCTGATCTCCCAGGATGTTGCTTCTGTTCTGGTGCCGCCTGGAGCTGCTTCCGGCTCAGCTGCTGCTCCTGCTTCTGCTTCGGGAGCTGGTGCACCCGCGCCTCGGGTCGCGAAGCTCTCCGGCTTCAAGCTCCCAAAGAGAGGGACTACGCCACGGTGGATCAGTAATTGTTCTCGTCCTTCCTTATTTTTGCTGCTGATGCTTGTTTTTGACTCTTCTTCCTTGTTGTGTAACTAGGCCGACGCCTGCGGCAAAGAGAAGGGAGAGCGAGGTGGTGCTGCTTGAGCCCAGGTCACCTCCTGTGGCTGCGCCCTTCTCCATGAGCAAAGGTGGGGACGGTGCTCATGCTTCTACATCCCAATCATTCTCGCGATGTTGGGTGGAGCATCCTTGGGAGAAGTCAGCCCCGGAGGCCCCGATGACTCAGGAGTTGCCAGAGTCCGGCTCGGGTGCTGAGGTCCAAGAGGCTCAGGAGCTTCCTGCATCCCAGGCCATGGTGAGGACGACGCCTCTTCCTCCTCTTCTGCTGTGTTGCCGGCCCCAGGTTCCTCTGATTCTCCTGATGTCCTGGAGCGGGCCCTTTCTGAGATGGCCCGGCTGCGAGAAGATCTCCAGAGCGCCGAACCACTCCTGGCGGCTGGGCGTCTGGAGCTGGTCTCTGGTTGGCTCCATTCTGACATGTCCATTCGAGCAGCGCTGACCCAGGTTGCGGTGACCTCTGAGGGGGAGAAGGGAGCAACAACTCAGGCAGCAGTTGCTCGCGAGGCGGCGCTGAAGGACGCCGAGGCCGCCCAAGGTCGCTACCGGGTGCTGGAGGCTGAACTGAAGATCCTGCATCAAGAGCGTGCCGAAGATGCCCATGGCCATATGGCAGAGGAAGAGAGGATGAAGGCCCGGGAGGACGCTGTCAAGGGTCGCGATGCCGAGCTGGAGCAGCTGGCACAAGCACAGGCCGCCAAGGGTGGCCGACTAGAGGACCTGGAGCAAAAGGTGCAGGATGAGAAAGCCGAACTTGATGCCAAGACGAAGGTTCTGGCCGAGGACCGCACGGCCTTCGTGCTTCTCGAGAAGAGGTCTCGCGAGGCTCTGAAGTCACTCTGTGAGAAGGGGTTCGAGAAGCTACTGCCTACCAATGAGGACGGCCCCGCCCAGTTGCTTCCCTACTTGGTCGAGGAGCTTGAGGAAGTCGTGCACGGCATCGGCCCATTGGCAGAGGAAGAGGCTCACATCCTTTCTTCAGCCGCGCCGACATGCGTCTTCAGCCACCTCCATCTTTGCGATCCTGCAACCCACCTTGACGAGCTGCTGGAGCCTGTGGCTGATGAACACTGCGCAGCCGCCACCGTAGCCGTCAAAGGTTAGGTGTAAGCCTTGTTGAAGAAGTTCGACGCCTTCGCCCCGCGCCTTTGACCGGTGGTGCAGGTGAAGGCGACGCCACCCAGGAGGGGGCGACTCTTGTGGGTGCCGGCGGTATCCAGGGATGATTGGCTTGCGGCTCCTTTCCTGTTGAAACTCCTGTAGCATGTAGCATGCCTCGTGGAGGCGTTTAAACTTGTGTTTGATATTCAGAGAACAATATGTCTTGTAATATTTGCTTTGAGATTTTGTGATTTCCTTCGCATTTGCTTTACGTTCTACGTCGACATAGCTCGACCCCGCGCATACCTCAGCCATCATTGGGCCGACCGGATCACCGGGACGGATCAATGAGTGAGGGGCTACATGGTCAGTTAGGCTCCTGGGTCGCGATGATTAGGAGTCCCCCTTGACATGCAAACAGCTTGTGGAAAGGAGATGCAATGGTAGGTCTAGTGTTCTACGTCGGCAGGGCCCGACCCCGCGCATACGTCAGCCGCCATTGGTCTGACCGGATCACCCGGACGACCAAGAAGTGAGGGGATACGTGATCAGTTAGGCTCCTGAGTCGCAATGCTCAGGAGTCCCCCTTGACGTTGAAACGACCTTCATACCTTAGCTCCTCTTGGGAGGGTGCGCGACGACCAGGTCCAAGGGACCTAGCGGGGTGGTGTATGCTTGGATGTGACCCAAGCGCAGCCCCCATGCCTAGCCCCCTCGCTCGGCTCTCCTGAGGGGAGGCGTTGCAATGAGGCCAGACACCAAGCCCGGAGGCTCCCTAAGGTTGATACGGTCATGAGGCCACCCTCAGTTGTTTATCACCAGGACGGACCATGGCGCATCCGCACTTGCACGGGCATAGCCGCTCCTCGGTAGCGTCGACTGCCAGCGCAGAGCATGGTGCTTCCACTGGTATGTGGGAGGGGACTCCCTACTGCGGAGAGCCCCCGGGGCGTGTACAGCCCCGCCCTGACACGTGGCTTGCACGGCAGGGATAGACGAGGTGTGTCTAGGCACTCGTGAGCCAGCGCGGGACTCATGAGGCCTACCTCAAGGAGGGTTGTGCCTGGTCATGATTCTTCTTTGCTGTGTGTCTTGCGTGCTAGTTAGACAACCTGCGCCGAACGAATCTCCTAAGGATATCGCGTGAGAAAGCCAAGCACCAACGGCCCCAGGGTGACATGAACGGGGCTGGCCCGCTAGACAAAGCTCAGCCATTGGATTTATCGACGCTGCAGGTACCGGAGACATTGTGCCTAACCCTCTCACGCAAAGGGTCCAGAAGAAAGACGACCGGCGCGTGCCTCCCGTGGTGGGCGACAATAAAGCAGGTGATAGTCATAGATAGGTTAAGCATGGAAGGCAAACTAGCTCGGGTAAATGCATGAATGATACGTGCCACTGGGTCCGGCCCGAGCGGCTTGCATATGATGCAGCCCGAGGGGCACCCCTAGCATGGTAAGCTAAGGATATAAAAAAGAAGGGATACATTCCACAGGGATGGACCCATGCGGCCTCGGAATGATGTAGCCCTGGGGGTGCTCCCAGCTAAAAAAACTTGGAAAGTGTCACCTGGTTCCGTTGATGAAGGGGTGTTGAGGCAGCTGAAGGTACGCGGCAAAGGGGTTGCTCCTCATGAGCCACCAGGGCACTGAGCCTCGGGAGGCTCTAGGGGTCCAGGTCGTTCCTTGAGGACCGTCGCCATCTCTGCCAGGACTGCGTGGTGCCTGGCCTCCAGACCCGCCATGACGCTCCGCAGGTTGTGCTGGAAGGCAGCAGCCACGCTTGACAGGCCGAACAACATGCGAACGTAGCCATGAGGTGGACCTTCGCAGCGCCCAACATGCGAAGGCTAGATGCGGCTGAGTTGAGCCCTGGTATGTCGATGCAGACGCGCAGCTCACCAGCCTCGCCAGGGTGGGGAGCAACGCCAGGTGGGCGGCGGTCGCCGCGTATTGCTCTTGCTTCCTAAAGCTCGTGAGATACCTTGGTGATGAACTCCTGGGCACCGGGCGCTCCTTGCCTAGTGTCCTCCTGAATCATGCCTCCCAGTGGTGCCCGACCGCATCCCTCGCGACACTGGCAAGGTCTGAGGCCCTCCAGAAGAGAGCCCCCGAGCCATGCCCAAGGAGGGCGCCGGGCGCGCCTTCCTATCCGATAGAGGGAGGCGCCCTAGGTGCGGGCGCTGATCCTGACGAGGTACCACTTGTGGCGCTGCCCTCCCGAGGTCCAGCACAGAGTAGCTGCTTCTTCTTCTTGGGGATGACCTCACGAGGGTACCAAGCTGCATTGTTGTCGGTGTCTTCGATTGATGCTGCTTGGAAGGCGCGCTCAAGGGAGCACACTGTGATGATCCCGCTACTCCCTCGCATCTTGAGGACGTTGTAGCCGTGGTGCGTCACTGCCATGAACTTGGCCAGGGCTGGATACCCGAGGATGGCATTGTACGACAGACGGATGTGGGCAACATCAAAGTCGATAAGCTCGGTGCGGTAGTTGTTGCGTTCTCCAAAGGTGACTTGGAGGCGGGCCGAACCTATCACTCCTGAGAAAGGCTTGGTAGGTTGAAGCTGATTATAGGGCACTTGTAGGTTGTCAAACGTCTCGACGGACAGGACATTGAGCCGTGTGCCGCCGTCAATGACGGTCTTGGTGACTTGCACGTTGCTGATGACGGGTGAACAAAGCATTGGGAGAGCGCCAGTGGTAGCCGTGCACTTGGGCTGATCTGCCGAACTGAAAGTGATGGCAAACTTGGACCACCTGAGCGGGTGAGTGGCCTCGAGCTTGGGGTGGACCGCGTTCACCTCGCGAGCAAACTGCTTGAAGATATGGTGTGAGGCTAGGGCTTGAGCTCCACCCAAGATGCAGGCGATAGCACGCTGCTCTTGGAAGCCCCGAGCCCCCTCGTCTGGATGGTGGTCATCATTCCTTCTTGGTGGTGGTGGTAGGGGAGGAAGATCGGGGTTGCCCTGAGGGCGATCCTCGCGAGGCTGATCTTGCCAGCGGTCCTCACGAGGTCAGTCGCGCCACACGTGGCGTGGGCCATGGTCGTCCCAGCGTCCTCCGCCGCGCCCTCCTCCACGGTCGTAGCCTCGGTCGTTGCGCTCGAGGAATCGACCGAAGCGTCCATCGCAAATGTCCCTGAGCTCTTGACAATCGTTGGTGTGGTGGCTGTGCATGTTGTGGAAGGCGCAGGATGGTCGGCTGCCCTTGGATGACTCAGGATGGTCCCTGCCGTGCTTCGTGTCCGGCTCCGCCACGAGCACGGTGACTCCCTTGCACTTCATGTCCTTGGCCTTGGATTTCTTCTCCTCCGAGTTGGCAGCTAGGAGCTCGAGGAGGTTAAGGCGCCATTCCTCAGCCCTTGCCCTATTGGTCACCAGGTTGAACAGCTCCAGGGATGTGCACAGCTCGAGGGATGTGCACAGCTCCTCCTTCATCTTAACGTCCTGGACGCCGTCGGAGAACGCAGAGATGATGGTCTCGTCCGTCACCTTGGGGATCTCAAGGCGGACGTTGTTGAAGCGCTGGATGTACTTCTGGAGGGTCTCTCCCGGTTGTTGCTAGACGCGATGCAGGTCACCCGCAGCCAGGGGCGGTCACGCGTGCCCTAGAAGTTGGCGACCAAACGGTCGTGCATATCGTTCCTGGAAGAGATGGAGCCTGGGGGCAGGTTCAGGACCCACGAGCGCGCGCCATCCTTGAGAGCCATGGGGAAATAGTTCGCCATGACTTTCTTGTCGCCGTTGGCCATCTCGATGCTCAACTCGTAGACCAGCAGGAACTTCGCGGGGTTGGGGGTACCGTCGTAGCACGGAGGAAGGTCTGGCTTGACCTTGCCTGGGCATGCGACGCTACGTAGCTCGGGGATGATAGCGCGGCAGCTCGCGGTGGCCATCGGGACCGTTTGCTGATGTGGAGCCTGGCCTTGACGCCCTCGCACCGCCATCACATGCGGCACCCGGTCTTGTCGCAGCGGCGTCGGGAGCGCAGGAGCGTTTTCTTGCGGACAAGGGACTTATTGACAACTTCTTTCTTCACGCGCGGGCGCTTGGCATGGCAGGTCGCGCCTCGGAGCCGCGCGCCTTGGTGCTAGGGCGCTGTCTTGGTGTAGGGGTGGTGGAGGTGCTGCGTGAGCTATGTCGCCCATAGCTGGCGGTAGACGAGGCAGCGAGAGGGACGGTGTAGGGGAGCCCCCTGCGGTGCTGACTAGCTCGACGATGCGGTCCAGCCAGTCCTCGTAGAGGTCGTTGACTGTGCGGTAACGCGGGAGCATGCGCGCCATGAGTAGCGCGGCCTGCGCGTCTGTGAGAGGGTGACGACCATGAGATGAGGAACCGGCGGGGGTCAGTGATGGAGTGGCGGTGCGGCCATCCCACAACACCGAGGGGTGCAACGAGGAGGCTTGTTGCTCGTTCCCCGTCGGACCGATGACTGCGTTGGCGGCAGGCAACGGAGAACGATGGGGTGGCCCAGCGACGGGAGCCATCTGAATGACGTGGGCAACGAGGGTGGCCTGGCGCTCAGCGCGAGCTCGGCGAGCGTCCGACATGGAAGTGACGACGCGACGGGATGCAGAGCGACGGAAGGAAAGCTTCGGCGCACCCCTACCTAGCACGCCAAATGTCGGATTTTGGGTTCCGACAAAATCCTTAAGGTTCAAACACTGGGGTGTGCGCGAAGATCACCCCATACCAACTCACGCCCTCAACCTCTCCATGATCTCTAAGGCTAACTCGATGAACTCGCAACAGAAGGGACACAAGGTTTATACTGGTTTGGGCCACCGTTGTGGTGTAATATCCTACTCCAGCGTGGTGTTGTGGATTGCCTCTTGGGCTGAGGATGAACAGTACAAGGGGAAGAACAGCGCCCTGAGGTGAGGTGTTCTTGGGCTTTGTGGGTGTGAGGCTAAGGATGGAATGGCTCCGATCCAAGATGAGGTCGATCCCCTAGCTATGGTGGTGGCTAGTCCTATTTTATAGAGGCCCTGGTCCTCTTCCCAAATATCGAGCGGGAAGAGAGCCAACAACGGCCAAATTGAAATGGGAAAACTAGTACAAGTTATCCTGACAAAAGCAGTCTTCGCCTGCCAAAGGCTCTGGTGATGATGCCGCCTTGGGCTCCATGCTGACCTCTGTCTTGCCGTCCTGCTGGTCTTGGTGTCGTCGCACCGATATGGAAACCTTTGCTTGACGCCTCGGTACTCTTTGTCTGCGCTTGCCTCCTTAGCACCAAAGCAGAAACAAGGACACTATGCACACTGGCGCCTGCCTGGCACCCGCTTGGCCTTGGTCGTCACGACTCACATCATTGGAACCTCACGAGGTTTGTCTTGCCTTGATCTCTCCGCCCCTCGCGGGCCAGCCTGGTGAGGCCGCTCCTAAGGAGGTATTTGCGTCATTCGCCTCGCGAGGCTTGGCCCCTCGCGAGGGTCTTGAATGCTTGTTTGTGAAGATGGGCCATACGGGCCCGCTTGCCAAGCCACGCCATGGGCAGCAGGCAGGCAAGTCTGGGGATCCCCATTCCTAGAACGCCGACAGGGGCTTTGAATTCTTATTCGTTGCAATTGACAAGTTTACAAAGTGGCCGGAAGTGACTGCCGTGAGAAAGGTGACTCCTCAGTCAGCTATCAAGTTCTTGAAAGAATTGGTGTGTCGTTTTAGAGTTCCAGCAAGGACTATCACGGACAACGATACCCAATTCACGAGCCACGCCTTCATGCAATATGTTCACACCCTCGGATGCAAAATCTCATTCCCTTATGTGACACACCCTAGAGAAATGGACAAGATGAGAGGGCGAATGCTAACGTGCTTCGTGGACTCAAGAGAAGAACTTTCAATACGCTGCAGAAGCACAACAGACGGTGGATCGAGGAGCTGCTGGTAGTTCTCTGGTCCCTCAGAATGACACCTAACTGAGGTACCGGGTAGACTCCCTTCTCCCTGATCTATGGGGCAGAAGTAGTTATCCTCACGGAACTCATTTATGGGTCACCTCGAGTGCTTGCCTACGATGAAGTAGCGCATGATCAGCACCGGCGTGATGACGCTGTGCTACTTGAGGAGAACCGTCTCCGCCGGCTATGCGTGCCACATACTACCAGCAAGCCCTACGTCGCTATCATAGCCACAGGGTTCATGCCCGGTGTTTTGAGGAAGGTGACCTTATCCTTAGGCACGTTCAGTCTGCCAAGGGTACAAACAAGTTATCACCAAGGTGGGAAGGCCCTTACCGGCTGGTACGAGTCACCAGACCTGGCGCAGTCCGTCTGGAGACTGGAGATGTCACACAGTTGCAAAACTCATGGAATATTGAGCATCTCCGTAAGTACTGCCCGTAAGGTGCGAGGCTGCCGAGCACCGCCCGGCAGCCACCCTTTTGTATAGGCCTTGCTTCAGTTGCACGTAACTCCTTGTACAAAGTCGGCGTTATGACCCCGTGCAAGATAAAATAAAGAAGCACTCTGGGGGGCCCCGATCGAGATCGCATGCATGCACATGCACATCCAGATGGTTGCATAAGCATTTCATGAGCATTTGCATATGCATATAGATAGGACTACATCCTGCATTCATTCTCATCTACATGGAGTTGTAGGTCCCTACCATGAACTTGACTCCAACAAGGGACGAGAAGATTGCACCAGACCATGGTCCCTGGCAAGCCAAACAGATAAGTTTACCTCTTGTCCATTAGTGTTCTATAAGCTATAACTTGTGCATAGAGAAACCTCGCCGCTCTCTTGAAACTAGGGTGCTCCCATCCTTGGCTCAAATGTTGCTTCGGCCTGGATGCTCGCAGTGGCCCTTGGTGAAAAGGGAGTGGGCGCGGGGCTGGCGCCTCGGTCTGTTCCCTGGCAGACATGGTTCTCCGGCAGACGAAATGGGTGCCGGCAGGATATCCTGCTGGGAAAACTCGTTTACCTACAATAAAGAGGCCCTCCACCTCTGCATGGACGTATACATGCACGAGTTCTTGGCAAGGTTTATCTCTCTCATTGACATGCGAATACAAGTACAGGCATTACGGAACACAACGATGGACTCGAGAGATTACATTATTTGAATTAAAATTTGGCTATTGCCTACAGATTTAAGATTGAAAAAGATAAGAGCCCTGTTATGCTTTTTCCCCTGTCCTTCTCCTGCAGGGAGAGGTTAAGGGGGCCGGAGCTGCGCACAACTGGGATTTGGTGCCTCCCTAGGATCAGGGCGGCGCTGCTCCCCAGCAGGTCGGAAGAAACTAGAGGGAAGGCATGGATGGTGACGCTGCCGGAGGAGCAAATGGGTGGCATGGAGTCACCGGCAAACACGATGCGTCAGAATGGCCGTCCCAGTTCTTGGCGCGTTGTGGGTTGCCGGTGCCGTCCGCATCACTACCACCTGAAGACCTTGGCATGACCGCCACGTCGGTCACCATGCTCTCTAAACCCTCCCACAGAGAGAATGGTCGTCCCCGGGAGACCTGTCGTTAGAAGTCACCGCACATCTCGAAGATGTGTGAGAAAGCACGGAGCATTCCAGGCCAACGAAGAAAACCACGGCTAGGAGGAGCCAGATTCGCCCCCGTTGGCAGCGAATCTCTTCTACGGCTCCTCCCTGATACTGCGAAGGGAAGAAGAATAGGGAATGGTCAACTACGACGCGTCGTGCCCGCATCGAGCCGTGACATGGTGTTGATCGCATCCCCTCCCACTAAAGTCAAGGCCACGGGCGACCCGACGGGAAGCGCGCCAAGGTTGCCACCCCCAGTGCCAGTGCCGCGCCGCCCGAACCTTCCTTTCCGGTCCAAGGCAGACCCTAGACAGGAGCTCGGGGGCTGGCCCCAGGCTTCCTTCTCAAGCATGACCAGCAGAAACAAAAGATGAGGAGAGGAGGACCACGGGAATGGATGCCTCTGCCCTCCTCCACTCCTCCCTTTTATAGGCCAGGCGGGGAGAGGCAGTGGCTCCATCCACGGGTGATCACCGCCCTCCGCCAATTCAAGACGGGCGGGCCCTTCCCAAAGTACTCTCCCATGACACGTGCCTCCGTTACCTACCCCTCACGATGCATGCTGCATACGTGGCTAAGGATAAGGGCACGCTGTGGGAAGAGTAAATTGGCAGTTTCTACCCCGTGCATTAAAGTTATTCACGGGCCATTACTGGAGCAACCCCACCACTATTGGCTTTATGCTACACGCGGGAAAATCTGTAACTGGCCCAGAATCAAGGCTGAAGAAGTAGCAACGAAAAACTTAAGGGGCCAACCCCTTTAGCAACTTTGCATGTGCACTTATTAGGCCCTACCCCGATGACGCTCAGCAGCGCATTGGGGCAGGCCCGGGGACTTCTGTCGGTGCAACAAACCCTGGATCTGTTGACCAACCATGCACCGACACAAGATCAAGATTGAAGCACCAGCTTAAGTCAGAGATTGAAGAAACCAAGAGATTTGAAGAACCAACATGCGGCTCAGATGGACCAAGGTTGAGCCTAAGGAGCAAGGTATCAGCAAGAGAAGGGCCCCCCTTGCTAGCCAGGTGAGCCTAGCAAGGGGCAAGGCCAGCACTAGAAGCGATCAACCGAGGCTCCCCGGTAGAGCCTGCCGGGGCAAAACCGCCCCACCGACCACTCAAACACGACTCATGTTGTCAATTAGTGTGGTGTCAAGCCGCAAGATGATTAAGTTGCAGCCATTTGCCACATGGCACCCATTTCCTACAAAGAAGCCGGCAGATTACACCCGTCCCGCGATGTGTCAAGAGAGAAGATGCGGAGCTGGTAGGATAGCACGCCAGGCCTTGCCGGGCGCCCAGTGATGTGACACTAAGTGGTCCATTTAATGCACCTTGTTAGGCCGCGGAGTTAGGTATGATAGCACTATTTGCTATCATATCAGTGGATAATGACCACTTTGCCGCTGTGATGACCCCTTAATATATAAAAGGAGGCGCATGGCACTCGTAGGAGGGGTTAGAAGGTCGGAAAGTTGACAACCCCAATGTAGGTATCAAAACCAGCGGATCTCGGGTAGGGGGTCCCGAACTGTGCATCTAAGGCGGATGGTAACAGGAGGTAGGGGACATGATGTTTACCCAGGTTCGGGCCCTCTCGATGGAGGTAAAACCCTACATACTACTTGATTGATCTTGATGATATGAGTATTACAAGAGTTGATCGACCACGAGATCGTAGAGGCGAAACCCTAGAAGCTAGCCTATGGTATGATTGTATATATTGTCCTACGGACTAAACCCTCCGGTTTATATAAACACCGGAGGGGGCTAGGGTTACACAAAGTCGGTTACAAGGGAGGAGATCTACTTATCCGTATTGCGAAGCTTGCCTTCCACGCCAAGGAAAGTCCCATCCGGACATGGGACGAAGTCTACAATCTTGTATCTTCATAGTCCAACAGTCCGGCCAAAGGATATAGTCTGGCTGTCCGGAGAATCCCTAATCCAGGACTCACTTAGTAGCCCCTCAACGCGGCTTCAATGACGATGAGTCCGGCGCGCAGCTTTGTCTTCGGCATTGCAAGGCGGGTTCCTCCTCCGAATACTCCATAGACGATTTTGAACAAAAGGATAGTGTCCAGCTCTCCAAAACAAGTTCCACATACCACCGTAGAGAGAATAATATTTCCACAAATCTAATCTGCTGACATGTTTTGACATCATGACATCATGTCATGGCCCGGCCTTTATTCAAACCGTTTTTCTCAACTAGCACTGCACATATGGTGAGGCGGTTTTCCTGACACGTCTTGTCAAAGCAGAGATCGTGTCCCCCTTATTACGGGATTCTCATCAATACGGACGTGGGTAACCCAATCGTGCCTGTTGGTATGACTCCTTGATTTTAGGCAAGTCCCAAACAGCCACAAGGAGGATGCTTGATATTCATCATCTTTATAAAGAGGCCAAGACCTGTCCTTTTTCCCTCTCGTGCTCAATCGAATCCTTCCCCGCCTCGAGTTCCAACACCCACAGCTCAGGTCAGGCGCTTCGGACCTTCAACCATGTCCGAATCCAACCTCCAAGGTCGGTAGATGCCTTCCTCTGTCACAGAGGAGGACATTAAGAAGCTGAGAGAGGCCAGGTAACTGACCGCCGAAATCTCGCATAGGCTGCCTGCCCGAGGGTACGTCATCCCCACTCCCCAACCCAATGAGAGTGTTGTGTTCATCTCTCACTTCCTCCGAGGGCTAGGCCTCGCTCTGGATCCCTTTGTTAGGGGGCTCATGTTCTATTATGGGCTGGATTTCCATGATCTGGCCCCGGATTCCCTCCTTCACATCTCGTCGTTCATCATCGTGTGTGAGGCCCTCCTACGCATTACCCCACACTTCGGCATGTGGCTCAAGACTTTCAATGTGAAGCCGAAGATGATCGAGGGGCGGCACGCAGAGTGCGGAGGTGCTGTAATAAGCAAAAGGCGCCGATGCTCCATGGCCAGAGGGTTCCTTCCCAGAGGTGTCCAGTTTGTGGTAGCGGGAGTGGTTTTACATCACAGCTCCCCGAAGTGCCAAGTGGGTAGCCGCCCATGCCTTTCGCCGAGGCCCCCCACCACAACTGACGTCATGGATCAGCAAGGGGCTGAACTCCGGGCTAGTAAATGATGTGCCGATATTGCAGAGTCGCATCCGAGATCTCCTTGAGAGAGATGTCAGCCTGGTCATGGTAATGCAAGTCATGCTAGTTCGTCGAGTCCAGCCTTGCAAACGTCGACCCCTCCGTATGTGGGAATTCAACCTGGAAGGACCGCGAACTATTCAACACTTCCTCGGCATGACGCTTGAAGAGATGTACGAATTGTTCTTTGGACCCCAAATAGAGTGTCCGGACACCACCGAGGATGCGGGTCTTAGCTGTAATCGCCCCGATACCCAACTAAGTAATCCCATGGCCAAACTCGCTATATCTCTATTTATCATAACACCATTATGAGAAGTCGCTCTTTAACCAGGACTGGATAACAAAGGCGAAGATGATCAGGTGTTCGGCCCCCCTTCCCGAAGGCTTGGCCAATCCAGTACCAGACAGAATGCTCGAGCCGGCGCCTTATCAGGCGCCCTCAAAGTAAGATAAAGGGGGGAATAAAGAGGCTGAAAGCGGGCCTCACTCACTATTCGTAAAAATCGGGGGAGTTAGCGCCTCCGCGAAGGAGGATAACCAGGGAGAAGAATCTGACATTTCCTCTCCCCAAGGAAGGAAGAGGGGCACCTCTGACGACCTGGAAACAAAGGTTTCCAAACAGGGGAAGAAATCTTCGCCAGAGGGTCCTGCCTTGGAGGGTACCCTTGCCGCACAGTGTCTGCAAGGGGATTAGCCCTCTACTGAGCTGTAAGTAAACAAAAAGTACTTAATAGTAAAAAATATCTTACATTACTTCTGAAGAAAATAACCGAAACATATATCTTGCAGTTCGAATAGTAGCCTTTCTCGACAAAGTTCGTCGTCGGGGGATCTTCTTCCGGATATGATGGAGAGCGAAACACCTCCCCCTGCCACCCCGCCTCATGAGGCGGGCGACCCTGAAGTGTCGTCGCAGTGGGTTTCTCCTGATCCACCAAGGCCAAAGGGTAATCCTTTGGCCACCCTAAGTCCTCAGTATTCGGCTCCTAAAGAGAGCAACAGAAAGAGTCTGACACCGTACATTGTGTGGTCGGACGCACTGAAGGATCTTCTGGAGCAAACGGCCATCTCAGAAGTGCACCGTATGCTAATGGGTACGGTGATTGAAAGGATTTCATCCACCGAGAGCGGGTTGCATGAAGCTTTTATGAGTCTGCTGAAAGGCTTTGAGGTACGTGAAATAGTGTACGTTTTTGACAGTACCGTACATGTTAGGTGTGCCCTATGCAGATAGTAGCCCCTGAGACTCTGGTTGCCATCGAGAACGGCGGTAAACAGAGGATCATAGTCCCAGTTCATAATCGGATCGCTTTTATGTGTAGGTGGTTGAAGGTCCGGTGGCTAGCCGACTGATGAGTTTGCCGAGCTAAAGCGGCAACTAGATGCAGCAGATGCCGACATCGTGCTTGTCAACAAGCGGCTTGACGAGGCACAGGGTATGTGATTTCTCCGGTGATCAGCACATAGTAAGAGGAGCATGATGCCAGTATCTTTAGTATGTTGTGACTGCAGATGGAGCTGCCACCGTGGAGACCCTTCGGGCGGAACTTGTCCGAGCCAAGTAACAAGCCAGGAATAGCGATGCGGCCGCTCTAAAGGCAGTCGAAGATCTGAGGGCCAAACAGGCCACGCATTGCCAAAGCAAGGAAAGAACAGCTAGGATTACCGTTGAGTTGAAAGATGCTGCTGAGCGTTAACAGCTACTTGAAAAAGAAAGCCGAGCGAAGGCGACGGACCTAGAGAAGGTCATTTAAGCAGCCAAGGAAGCCCGATCCAAAATCAGAGCGACAAAGGAGGAGCTGCGTCAGGCTGGAGATATCACGGCTGGGAAGCCCTTTTTGTTGCGGACTAAGTTCGGAGATCCGAAGTATGCCCCTCTTGATCAACTATGAAGTTCTGCAGACGCATACGTGGATTTGGCAGCAAGTGTTGCTGATGCGGTCGAGTACTTCAAGGATCAAAAAGATCGTGAAGTGGAAAAGCTGTTCTGGTCACAGTTCCATGCTCTAGTGCGTCCGCTGCTGTTGAATGAGCGAATGGTCGAGTGGGTCGAGCTCCATAGATTGTCCGGCCTTGCCATGACGTCTGTTGTAGATCATCTGTGGCCGGAAGGGCCAAGGCCGAATAGTTACTTTATTTTAGTGCAACAATTCCTTGGTGTTGTGCCACACATCGATGCTATGAAGAGGTCGGCGTGCATAGAGGTTGCACGGATGGCACTTGCCCGTGTCAAGACATACTGGGCAGAGATGGAGGCCACCACTATTGCCACACAGGGTTCGGTCGTAGGCCGAGTAGCTGTCGAGCACTACTTTGAAGAAGTCCTTGAAGGCGCTCGTTCGATAGAGACTCAGTGCTCGAAGAATATTATGTTCGAGTGACATGTATTCCCATTGTGAAAAACAATGTTTTATTGAATTATAAAGGTTGTGTTTATACTTTTGACTGAAAGTATTATGATGCCTCCTGTGCGGCCGTTTATGTATATATGTATATAACCTGAAAGTTTACAGTCGTCGGCTTTAGCCCCCATGCATATAATGCGATGGTTTTCACAAAAAAACGCGTATTCACACTTGATCCAACGTCTTGGTCCATTAAGGAGGTGGTAGCGCAGCGAACGAGGCAATCGGACTGTATTGCTTTAACACTTTCACTTAGCCATAGGAGTTTGACGGCGGGACTAGTAGATAGCCCCTGGTACCTCCGCACTCATTCGAATACAGGGCACGTATGTACATGACCAGGAAACGGTCCTTCGTTAATGTGGAGGAATCCCGAAGATTCTGCTAAGTTATCGAGTGGTTGACCAGTCTCGGGCTTTATCATGACAGTCAGTTTTTGGCTTTCTCTACTGAGGTGCTCATCTGGATGAACTAGGGAACAATCACAGTAGTTCTCCCAGTGCTACCTTAGCCGATATAGTGGAACGTAAGGTACCAAAACATGGGAGCCAGGCAAACCCAACATTTGACCAAAGACATGATTCATAGCTGATGCATATAAGGCCAAACTCGCGACGCCGAACACTCCCTAAGGTATTCGGTCTTTATAACATATGTCGGGCTGAACAATGCCCTTAATAATAAACCCTGAGTGTCTAGGTACGTCCAATATCCTGACGTGGCCACATGCCAATAACGTCAGCATCCTTCTCAGTTGTATTGAGTATCTGGAGGATGTGAACAACAAGAGATAGTAAAAAAGGTTTACGCAGGGTCTTAATCTGCAAAGAAACCTTGAGCAGGTCCCTATTACACGCCTGCGCCTGTGTCTCTGTTGTGCCATGTCCTGGACGGGTGTAGCACGATTGTCATCTGTAAAAGAGAAGAACTTAGGTGAAAGTTGTCGTGCCAGAAAATTGGTTATTATCAATAAACCATTAAAATTCAAGATAAGTCAAGTTGAGCTGAACTAGCCCTGATTACACGCAGGAAGCCCCTGTTACCGTCTATGGGGGTTTAACCACCAAACCAATCTCATGTATATGTGGTGATGCGCCGGACTCGCCTAACCGTGTCCATGGTCTTCACGACCTGTCATTTATTCTGGTTGGTGAGGCCGTTTAGTGTTCGGCTGTTAAAGCCGCCGCACATTCTTCCGTGCGTAGAGAACACTCAATATTTCCACTAACTGTGATGGTGCCATGTGGACAGGCATCTTAAGCTTGAGAGAATCGTAATGCGGTACTGCATTAAAATGAGCGAAAGCCGCTCTTCCGAGTAGTGCTTGATAGCCACTTCGGAATGGAGCGATGTAGAAAGTTAACTTTTCGCTTCGGAAGTTGTCGGGAGAACAGAATACAACCTCTTGTAATAGAGAGCCCGTACAGTGGGCCTCTGGGCCTGGTATTACTCCCTTGAAGGTAGTATTACTGTGGATTATTTTTGTCAGGTCTATCCCCATTTTGCGGACTCTGTCCTAATATATTAGATTTAGACCACTGTCGCCGTCCATAAGGACTTATGTGAGGTGGTATCCGTTTATTATTGGGTCTAACACCAAGCAGCCAATTCTTCATGCCGAATGCTTGTCGCGTGATCCCAGCGATGAAAAGTGATCGGGCAGGCCAACCAGGGGCTGAACTTAGGGGTGACGGGCTCTATGGCGCGTATATCTCGGAGTGCATGTTTGCTTCTCCTCTTCGTCACATGGATCATGTTTACTGTTTTAACCTCTGGTGGAAAAAAATTCTGTCCTCCAGTGCTTTGCTGGCGAGGTTCGTCCTTGTCTTCGCTTGAAGACCCGACATTCTCTGTGGGTGTGATTTGCAGGTTTGTTGGGGGTGCCATGGATCTGACATAGTTTATCGAGAATCTTGTTTAGGCTAGACGGTCCATCTCTACTATCTTTGAAAGGCTTTTTCCGCTGACCTGGTCGAGAGTGTAACACCCTCGATGCGGCTATATCTCCCACGTGTCGAAGCACGACTTAGAGGCATAACCGCATTGAAAGCAATGTCGCAAGTGAGGTAATCTTCACACAACCCATGTAATACATAAGGGAAAGAGATACATAGTTGGCTTGGAATCGCCACTTCACACAAAACATGAATAAAGCATTACATCATCCAAATACAATAAAGGTCCGACTACGGAACCAAAATAAAAGAAGAACCCCAAAAGCGACAAGGTCCCCGATCGACCCCAACTGGGCTCCACTACTGATCAGCTAGAACAAAACAACACAAAGGACGAGATCTTCATTGAGCTCCTCCTTGAGCTTGGTTGCATCATCTGCACGGTTCAACGGCACCTGCAAGCTGGTTTTGGAAGTATCTGTGAGCCACAGGGACTCAGCAATTTCACACCCTCGCGATCAAGACTATTTAAGCCTATGGGTAAGGTAAAGGTATGAGGTGGAGCTGCAGCAAGCGACTAGCATATATGGTGGCTAACATACGCAAATGAGAGCGAGAAGAGAACGCAACGCACGGTCGATAAAAGTATGATCAAGAAGTGATCCTAAAACAACCTACGTCAAGCATAACTCCAACACCGTGTTCACTTCACGGACTCCGCCGGAAAGAGACCATCACGGTTACACACGTGGTTGATGCATTTTAATTAAGGTCAACTTCAGGTTTTCTACAACCGGACGTTAACAAATTTCCATCTGCCCATAATGATGACCCTCAGGAGCGCAACTCCCAAGGGAAAAGAAAAGGCTAGGTGGCGAATGGTAAAGCCAAGGTTGGGCATTGCTGGAAAAGCTTTAATGAAGGCGAACTATCAAGGGGTTCCCATTATAACCCAACCGCGTAAGGAACACAAAATCCGGCAATATAACACCGATATGACGGAAACTAGGGCGGCAAGAGTGGAACAAAACACCAGGCCTAAGGCCGAGCCTTCCACCCTTTACCAAGTAAATAGATGCATTAATTAAATAAGAGATATTGTGATATCCCAACAAGTAAACATGTTCCAACAAGGAACAACATCTCCATGTTCCAACAAGGAACAAACTTCAATCTTCACCTGCAACTGACAACACTATAAGAGGGGCTGAGCAAAGCGGTAACATAGCCAAACAACGGTTTGCTAGGACAAGGTGGGTTAGAGGTTTGGTTCAACAATATGGGAGGCATGATAAGAAAGTGGTAGGTATCATAGCATAGGCATAGCAAAAGAGCGAGCAACTAGCAAGCCAAGATAGAAGTGATTTCGAGGGTATGATCATCTTGCCTTAAATCCCGCAAGGAAGAAGAACGAGTCCATGTAGAAGACAAACGGACGTAGTCGAACGGATCCTCACAAACGTGACATTATCGGAACCAACCTGAAGAAGCAAACACCGGAAAAGAAGCACACAACATAGTAAACAACCAACACAAGAACATGGTATGATATGCGGGATGCGGTATGCGATGCATATGCATGATTTGACAAGGAATGAATGAACATGGCCTCAACTTGGAAATCCAAGTGTGCCACTGGAAAGATGAGATGAAATCGCTTGAAAACGATATAGGGAACACCGGAATTGGAGTCACGGTTTGGAAATGCCAAGCAATTCAAATATGGCACCGATCTGCGATATACAACAAGTAGCCATCTAAATGCAACAAGTTAAATATGCTACAGCACTCAAACATGGCATCAAAATACCTGGCAGGAATCCATTCATGATGCTTAACAAAAGACTAGCACTGAGCTACGGCCAATTCATCCATTAACAGGTTCAAACAAGCATGGCAAACGTGCAAACGGTAAACAGATCTCAGACTTAGTGGAATTAACACTTGTCTGGAATTTCAGATCAGATAGCACTCTTTGGAGCAATAAAACTACATTCTACAGGACCTGAACATGGCAAAGTAAAGCATGGCATGGAGCTACTCAAAGAGCTTAACAAAAGTCCCTTAGTTACCTTGAGCCAAAAGGGATCATAAAATACATTTGCAAGCATGTGAACATGGCAAAAACATAACCAGACTCTCAGACTTAGTGAAAACTTGAGCATGCTGAAACAGATATCAAGTAGGCATGTTTACGAGTTCGATGCACTCACTACAGAGCAAGGCATCACAATCTAAGCATACACCCATCAATAATACACATTATACAAGCTAGACATGGTAAGAACAATAACATAGCATGCACGGATCAACTACAACATCCTCGGCAAAATCGCTAACAAGTAGACAATCTGCCCAGATTCACGAAATGGCAAAAGTAGAGCTCGATTGACTCAAGCTAGGGTGCTCCATAAATGCAAACAAAGACATGCATGGATAGAGCACTACAAGATTAACAAAACATCCTTACTGATCATCCTCAAAAGAGGCACGGATCACTAGGAAACAACATGAACATATGGCATAATGAGGTAAACAGATCAAGGACTTAGTGGAAATGCTAAGTCCCTGAAATCAGCATTAACGAATGCACCACTTTGCAAGCTTGTGCTAGTCACCACACACATCACAAAAATACATGGGTTGCACCTCTAGAAATATGGCAAAACATATAACAAAACTCATGTAGAGCTCAGGGGCATATCATGCACACAAGAATAATGGCAAAAAATGACAAATATCTAATTGGAGCAGCAGATCTGACAATTATCTCAACTAGCATTTTTCCAACAACATTTCGTGCATCAAGATGAGCTCAAATGAAAATGATGCAATGAGATGAAATGATGTACTCTCTGAGACAAACATTTTGATATGCTATATGCATGAATCGGAGCTACGGATGCAAAGTTACGGCATGAAGAACATGGGCACATGAATCTGGGAATTTCGGGGAGTTAGTGGAATTTTACCCCACGGGAAAAGTCAACGGGTGGACGAGGTGGTTCCGGGATGAAGCGATCCGGGGACGGGCGTGGGCGTTTGGTTCGAAGGGCTGGTGGATCTGATCCCGGTCCGCCAGATCCAGCCGGATCGAACTCCGGCGATGGCGGCGTCGGTCGGCGACCGGAGCGGCATGGCGCGGTGGCCGGCGTAAGATGGCGGCGGCGGCGACCTTGGGCAGGAGGCGCAGTCGCGTAGGGGCGAGGACGCAGGCGGCTCGCGCGGAGGAGGTCGCCGGCGGGCGAGGGAGGAGATGGGCGGCGCCGGCGGATGGAGGTGGTGGCGCGCGCTCGCCGGAC
>NC_057800.1:298802929-298808209 GCF_018294505.1 Triticum aestivum
CACCGCGGTCGGGGAAGAAGAGGGAGCCAGGGCGCGCGGGCGTGGCCCTGTTCTGCGACAGGGAGGGCCGGACACGGGCCCGGCGGGCTTCGGCGGGAGGCGGCTGGCGGCGATGCCACGTGGCAGGATCCGGTTGGATGCGGCGGCGGGGAGGGCGACGTGGCACGCTCCCATTGGACGGGGCGATGTGGACGGCGGCGGTGGACGTGTCCGCCGACGAGACGGACATGTCCGGCGGCGCTGAGGGAGGAGTTTAGGGTTCATCTGCGCGAAAATTCCCGGAGGGACACATATATATAGGTAGAGGGAGCTAGGAGAGTCCAAATGAGGTGCGGTTTTCGGCCACGCGATCGTGATCGAATGCTCTAGATGATGGAGAGGGTTTAGGTGGGTTTTGGGGCACTTTGGAAGGGTGTTGGTCTGCAACACACACGAGGCCTTCTTGGTCCCTCGGTTAACCGTTGGAGCATCAAACGAAGTCCAAATGGCACGAAACTTGACAGGCGGTCTACCGGTAGTAAACCAAGGCCGCTTGGCAAGTCTCGGTCCAATCTGGAAATGATTAATCCCCACACACGAGAAGAAGGTAGAAATGCCCACCGGAGGAGAACGGATCGTCGGAATGCAAAACAGACAACGGGAAAAATGCTCGGATGCATGAGACGAACGTGTATGCAAATGAAATGCACATGATGACATGATATGCAATGCATGACATGCAAGCAATGACAAGGCAAACAACAACGAATAACTGGACGACACCTCGCACATCGGTCTCGGGGCGTTACAACACTCTACCACTACGAGAGGATCTCGTCCCGAGATCTAGAATGGCACCGGAGGGAAAACGGAAGAGAAAGAGAAGAGGTAAAACTAAGTTGCTTCTTTGACAAACGAGTGAAACCAAAGAACCTTGAAAAGGTTGAACAAATTGAAAGAAATAAAACAACGGAGAAGAACAAAGTTGAAAGCACTCTGTTAAGAAAGAGAAATAAGAAGGAACCGATTCGGGTAGCACTTCGGTTGAAAAGAGATGAAGACTTGATGAAATGAAAGAACTAGAGCAAAGGGGCACAACACTCCGGTTAAGAGGATAAGCATGATAAGGACAAGAAGAAGGTTTGAAGAGAGCAGCAACACAATTCCTCCGGAGAGAGAGTAATATAAGATAGATGATTAAAATAAAGAATGGTGAAGAAAATGCCAACTTCTGTCACAAAGTGTTTGAAAAGGCATCTTTAGGAGAAGGGTCGAACGGAGTTGTTGGAACACCAACAACGAAAAGAATACACTTGATATGGTCTTATGGAATACATCTCAAATTATGAGGTGACAGCCTGCCACTCACGGAAAAAGAATTGGATTGATAAGAACAAGGAGACAAGAAATCTATTTCACCGGGAGGATAAATGAAGAACTTGGATCATTTATAAGCACCATAATAGCAACAATCCTTAGGGAAGGCTTAAGGTGAAAAATAGCCTAAGATAACTCCAATCAAGAGATTGGTGGATTTAAAATACCCCATTCTTAACAACCTGTGAATCATGGAACATGAACTCAAATTATCAAGAATGACGTATTACCACCTCCAATGGTACGGAAGAAGAAGAAGAAAAAAAAGCAATCCGGATTACAAGAAGAAGAAAGCTTGAGCTCCTCTGAAAAGAATCTTGATGAACCCTTCGAGAAGGAATTAAATCCTTGATGAGTCCATCATGTAGAACCTTCATGAAGAACTCCGGTAATGAAAGAATTATCCAAAATAATTGAATGATGAAAAGAATAAGATTGAAGCCTTGCAATGATTTAGATAGATCTTCGTGATGATATAATGCGGAAACCATGGAACTCCGGAAAACAAAAGATAAGCAACTCGAACTGAGAATGTGATATGATGAACCACTCCGGAAAAAGAAATTGAATAAACTTGATGAAACAAGAATAAGAATTATATTATGCGTATCCTTCACCAATTTAATTGATGACAAGCAACGGATTTGGCATACTACTCATTCTCGTAGAAAGGATTAAGAGATATAGCGCAGACTTGAGGAAGTCTTCAATGCTCCACCGGTAGAATTTGGAAAGCACGAATGCATAGATATGATACACGAAGGAAGAAAACTCTTGAATGAACCAACGTAAGAATAGAAAATGAATGAAGAAAAGATAAAGAAACACCGGGAAGAATTATCAAATGAACGAAGAAGCTTGAGGGGATTTGGTTACATGAGAATGAAGAGACCAAGAACTGATTAGAGGATAATTGATCGATGCACCAGTAAGATTTGGAGAACCATAGCTGAAAGCTGAGAATGAATAAATTCTGAGATGATGGGCTCCGGAGAAACAAACTGAAAAGAATCTTGAATATCTCCTGATGGGTGAAAAGGATTCTCACAATCGAAAATAATTATGAAAGGATGGCAACAAGCTAGCACCATGAATAATTTAGACACTCCGGGAGAATCAAAAGCGAAGAGGTTGAGCCAACTATGAAAAGAATTTGAAAGATCTTGGAGAAATACATTTCACTCATGATAATTCATTCTTACGTCAAACTTTGACAAGAAATTTGAGGATATCTCCGGGAAATAAGAAGAGTCAGGTAAGATCCTGGGAATAGACCTGTGGGTTAGGGCCCACTAAAAAGAAAACACCGTTGAAAAGATTACTTGAAAAGGAGAATGCATCGGTTGAATTAAATGACTTGAATGAGATAACATCCTCGAAAGAGCTTGAACAAAAGCAGAGTGGAAACATGAATCTTCGAGATATCTTGAGCACTCCGGAACAATTAAATAGCGAGAAGTAAATTATTATGAGGTGCACCGGTATGAGAAGGTATTTGAAACGAGGAAAAAGGATATGATCAAACAACAAAAGCTTGAATTTGTTCCACCGGAGAAGAAAGAGAATGAAAAATGATGAACTTGAGGTTCCGTTAGAATCTTCATGAGAATCACTGGATAAGAATATTGATAGAAAAGAATGGAGAGGCTTCACATCAATAAGATGGATACTCGATTGAGAAATCTGAGTCCTTCACGAAAAAGGGTGGGTGGGCGGGAAAACAAATGCAACTTGGGATGGATGAAACGAACATCGTAGAGAAAGCTGAGATTGAAACTTGCGGTTGTTGCAATGATGGGATCCATTTCAGGAGAAACACGCCGGTTGAAAAGGATTGACAAGACAATCTCGATTATCATGAAGGATTGGTATCCACATCGGAGTATGAGAACACCATTTAGGAAAGGTATGGAATCAACATTTGACCTCGAAGCAACTCAAATACCACAACTCAAAACAAAACAAAGGATTGGCTTGCAAAATAAGCCGGAACAAACATATGATAGAGATTTCGTCCGAAGTTTTCGTGGTGGGGCCTACACGGGCTCGATCGTACAGCACCATCATGTACAAGGCAGTGCACATGACATACGAAGCGTCCCCGAGTCGGCATAGCCAAGGACTCTTTAAGACACAACGAGACCACTGTAAAATCGACCGTGAATAGGCGGACCACTAGACGTCGAACCCCAATTTCATATCATACATCTGTCGGAAAGATATCCTAAGAGCTACTTGAATTTCCCACCTATAAACTCCCGAACCTTTCCGGTTATGCAATCAGGTGTTGGGGATACAGGGGAAGCATAATATCTCACCCAAAACTAGCAAATCCTACATCCAGCTGTATCCATCCTTCAACACATAACCAAGAAACCTTCGGAAATCATCTACCTCAACCTTCGAAAAGCATCCATTATACAAGTTATGGCAATACTCCCGAACTCCCGCCCAAGTACTGGGTGGCGTCGAGGTTATCTCACCAACGAACTGCATAAAAGAGATTTTCGATGTCGGCGAAACTAAACTCAGGTATTCCAGAACTGCAACAATAAAATTGTGACGACAACACCTCGGAGCTCAAATCCCCGGGACACTGCCACAAAACCCCTGACAGGAGGCACCAAGACAATGTTCTTTTCACAAAACCATCAGAACGATTCCAAGATACCCGCGTGATCCTAAAAAAAAGTTTTAGTGAAATTTGAGAAGAGAACAGTCAAAACTCTACGTCAGGATGCCTTACCAGTGCGATGAAGGGACTGGGAGTAAAAATAATTCCTAAAGTCTCCGATATATAATTCCTGAATGACTCAAAACATTTTTCTAGACTCAACAACGGCTGCTAAAAACGATCAAGCAATGGGGGCTCCTAAGGTCGGGGAAGGCTCTGATACCAACTTGTAACACCCTCTATGCGGCTATATCTCCCACGTGTCGACGCACGACTTAGAGGCATAACCGCATTGAAAACAATGTCGCAAGTGAGGTAATCTTCACACAACCCATGTAATACATAAGGGAAAGAGACACATAGTTGGCTTACAATCGCCACTTCACAGAATACATGAAAAAAGCATTACATCATCCAAATACAATCAAGGCCCGACTACGGAGCCAAAATAAAAGAAGAACCCCAAATGCGACAAGGTCCTCGATCGACCCCAACTGGGATCCACTACTGATCAACTGGAAACAGGTCAACACAAAGGACAAGATCTTCATCGAGCTCCTCCTTGAGCTTGGTTGCGTCACCTACTCTGTAACATCGGCACCTGCAAACTGGTTTTGGAAGTATCTGTGAGTCACGGGGACTCAGCAATCTCACACCCTCGCGATCAAGACTATTTAAGCTTATGGGTAAGGTAAAGGTATGAGGTGGAGCTGCAGCAAGCGACTAGCATATATAGTGGCTAACATACGCAAATGAGAGCGAGAAGAGAAGGCAAAGCACGGTCGATAAAAGTATGATCAAGAAGTGATCCTAAAACAACCCACGTCAAGCATAACTCCAACACCGTGTTCACTTCCCAGACTCCGCCGGAAAGAGACCATCACGGTTACACACGCGGTTGATGCATTTTAATTAAGGTCAACTTCAGGTTTTCTACAACCGGATGTTAACAAATTTCAATCTGCCCATAACCGCGGGCATGGCTTTCGAAAGTTCAAAACCCTGCAGGGGAGTCCCAACTTAGCCCATGACAAGCTCTCACGGTCAATGAAGGAATAGACCTCCTCCCGAGACGTTCCGATCAGACTCGGTATCTCGGTTCTTCAAGACACTTCGACAGATTAAAACAAATCCAGCAACACCGCCCGAATGTACCGACAAATCCTGATAGGAGCTACACATATCTCTTTCTCAGGGCACACTCAGATTGTCTTAGGTACGGGTAGGCCAGCCCAAAGTTTCCCCTGGTG
>NC_057800.1:298808554-298810938 GCF_018294505.1 Triticum aestivum
CGCGACTCCCAAGGGAAAAGAAAAGGCTAGGTGGCGAATGGTAAAACCAAGGTTGGGCATTGCTGGAAAAGCTTTAATCAAGAAGAACTATCAAGGGGTTCCCATTATAACCCAACCACGTAAGGAACGCAAAATCCGAGAACATAACACCGATATGATGGAAACTAGGGCGGCATGAGTGGAACAAAACACCAGGCATAAGGCCGAGCCTTCTACCCTTTACCAAGTATATAGATGCATTAATTAAATAAGAGATATTGTGATATCCCAACAAGTAAACATGTTCCAACAAGGAACAACATCTCCATGTTCCAACAAGGAACAAACTTCAATCTTCACCTGCAACTAACAATGCTATAAGAGGGGCTGAGCAAAGCGGTAACATAGCCAAACAACGGTTTGCTAGGACAAGGTGGGTTAGAGGCTTGGTTCAACAATATGGGAGGCATGATAAGCAAGTGGTAGGTATCGGAGCATAGGCACAACAAAAGAGCGAGCAACTAGCAAGCCAAGATGGAAGTGATTTCGAGGGTATGATCATCTTGCCTGAAATCCCGCAAGGAAGAAGAACGAGTCCATGAAGAAGACAAACAGACGTAGTCGAACGGATCCTCACAAATGCAACGTTATCGGAACCAACCCGAAGAAGCAAACACCGGAAAAGAAGCACACAACATAGTAAACAACCAACACAAGAACATGGTATGATATGTGGGATGCGGTATGCGATGCATATGCATGATTTGACAAGGAATGAATGAACCTGGCCTCAACTTGGAAATCCAAGTGTGCCACTGGAAAGATGAGATGAGATCACTTGAAAACGATATAAAGAACACCAGAATCGGAGTCACGGTTTGGAAATGGCAAGCAATTCAAATATGGCACCGATCTGCGATATACAGCAAGTAGCCATCTAAATGCAACAAGTTAAATATGCTACAGCACTCAAACATGGCATCAAAATACCTGGCGGGAATCCATTCATGATGCTTAACAAAAGACTAGCACTGAGCTATGGCCAATTCATCCATTAACAGGTTCAAACAAGCATGGCAAAAGTGCAAACGGTAAACAGATCTCAGACTTAGTGAAATTAACACTTGTCTGGAATTTTAGATCAGATAGCACTCTTTGGAGCAATAAAACTACATTCTATAGGACCTGAAAATGGCAAAGTAAAGCATGGCATGGAGCTACTCAAAGAGCTTAACAAAAGTCCCTGAGTGACCTTGAGCCAAAAGGGATCATAAAATACATTTGCAAACATGTGAACATGGCAAAAACATAATCAGACTCTCAGACTTGGTGAAAACTGGAGCATGCTGAAACAGATATCAAGTAGGCATGTTTACAAGCTCGATGCACTCACTACAGAGCAAGGCATGACAATCTAAGCATACACCCATCAATAATACACATTATACAAGCTAGACATGGCAAGAACAATAACATAGCATGCACGGATCAACTACAACATCCCCGGCAAAATCGCTAACAAGTAGACAATCTGCCCAGATTGACGAAATAGCAAAAGTAGAGCTCGATTGACTCAAGCTAGGGTGCTCCATAAATGCAAACAAAGAAATGGATGGATAGAGCACTACAAGATTAACAAAACATCCTTACTGGTCATCCTCAAAAGCAGCACGGATCACTAGGAAACAACATGAACATATGGCATAATGAGGTAAACAGATCAAGGACTTAGTGGAAATGCTAAGTCCCTGAAATTAGCATTAACGAATGCACCACTTTGCAAGCTTGTGCTAGTCACCACACACATCACAAAAATACATGGGTTGCACCTCTGGAAAGATGGCAAAACATATAACAAAACTCGTGTAGAGCTCAGGGGCATATCATGCACACAATAATCATGGCAAAAAATGACAAATATCTAATTGGAGCAGCAGATCTGACAATTATCTCAACTAGCATTCTTCCAACAGCATTTCGGGCATAAAGGTGAGCTCAAATGAAAATGATGCAATGAGATGAAATGATGTACTCTCTGAAGCGAACATTCTGATATGCTATATGCATGAATCGGAGCTACGGATGCAAAGTTACAGCATGAAGAACATGGGCACATGAATCTGGGAATTTCAGGGACTTAGTGGAATTTTACCCCGCGGGAAAAGTCAACGGGTGGACGAGGTGGTTCCGGGACGAAACGATCCGGCGACGGGCGCGGGCGTTTGGTTCGAAGGGCTGGTGGATCTGATCCCGATCTGCCAGATCCGGCCGGATCGAACTCCGGCGATGGCGGCGGCGGCCGGCGCCCGTAGCGGCGCGGCGCGGTGGCCGGCGTAAGATGGCGGCGGCAGCAACCTTGGGCAGGAGGCGGGGTCGCGTAGGGGCGAGGACGCGGGCGGCTCGCG